>NC_142802.1:74463485-74468485 GCF_049724085.1 Artemia sp. Qi Xiang Cuo | reverse complement strand
TAAGTTTTGTCGTGTGTGTGTGTGTATGTTTTCGTGTGTGTGTGTGTGTGTGTGTGTAATTTTTTGTGTAAATAAATCTATCTCACAAAAGACAAAAATATCAAAAAACTCATCTCAAACATATGTTTCAGACAACACACACCTATGAAAGGCTAATAAATCCAGCCCAGAAAAGTCAAAAATAGCAAACTACATAATCCAAATCATAGGTTTCTGAAAGGACACACATATGAAAGGCTAAGAAATCTAGCTCAGAAAAGGCAAAAATAGGAAACTAGTCATCCCAAACTATAGGTTTCGGACAACAAACACAAACGAAAGACTATTAAATCTAGCACAGACAAGGCAAAAGGAGCACACAAGAACGCCAGACTCCGATGGGTCCGTCGAAAAAACAAAACGTCAGTATTAGAAAAATCTCTGAGTAAATAAAGTACGAGTTTTGTTCTTATCACACTTCTTAGTATTAGGTCTAAATTAACAACAGTCCGTATAAGAAACCTCGATAAGCCAAGTAATATGTCTACCAATATTAAACCCAACACAATGTTTCACACAACAATCACCTATGAAAGTCTAAGAAATTCAGCTCAGAAAAGTCAAAAGTAGCAATCCACCCATCCCAAATCATAGGTTTCAGACAACACACACCTATGAAAGACTAAGAAATCCAACTCAGAAAAGCCAGAAATAGTAATTTACATATCCCAAATCATAAGTTTCAGACAGCATTCACCTACGAAATACTAAGAAACCTTAGCTTAGAAAAGTCTGAAATAGCCAAGTACTCATCCCAAACTCGAAGTTTCAGACAACAAACACCTATGAGTGACTATGAATCCTAGCTCTGAAAAGTCCAAAAAGCAAACTATATCTCCCAAATCATAATTTTCTGAAAGGACACACCTATGAAAGGCTAAGATATCTAGCTCAGAAAAGTCAAAAATAGCAAATTAACCATCCCAAATCATAGGTTTCAGTCAACACACACCTACGAATGGCTAAGAAATCCTGCTCAGAAAAGTCAAAAAAAAGAAACCCACTCACCCCAAATCATAGGTTTCAGACACCACACACCTATGAAAGACTAAGAAATCCGGTTATGAAATGTCAAAAATAGCAAATTACATATCCCAAACCATAGGTTTCAGACAACACTCACCTGTGAACGGCTAAGAAACCTAGCTCATAAAAGTCAAACCTAGCAAACTAGTCAGCCCATACTATATGTTTCAGCCAACAACCAACTATGAATGTCAAAGAAATCCAGCTCACAAAAGTATAAAGTAGCAAACCACCCATCCCAAATAAAACGTTTCAGACACAACACACCTATGAAAGACTAAGAAATCCAGCTCAGAAAAGTAAAAAATAGCAAACTACATATCCCAAATCATAGTTTTCAGTCAACACACACCAACGAAAGACTAAGAAACCTAGCTCAGAAAAGTCAAAATAGCAAACTACTCATCCCAAACTATTGGTTTCAGACAACATTCACCTACGAAATACTAGAAAACCTTAGCTCAGAAAAGCCTGAAAAAGCAAACTACACATCCCAAATCATAATGTTCTGACAACACATACCTATGTAAGGCTAAGAAACCTAGCTCAGAAAAGTCGAAAATAGCAAATTACACATTCCCAAATCATAGGTTTTAGACACCACACACCTATGAAAGACTAAGAAATCCAACTCCGAAAAGCCCGAAATAGTAATTTACATATCCCAAACTATAGGTTTCAGACAGCATTCACCTACGAAATACTAAGAAACCTTAGCTCATAAAAGTCTGAAATAGCAAACTACTCATCCCAAACTCGAAGTTTCAGACAACAAACACCTATGAGTGACTAAGAATCCCAGCTCTGAAAAGTCCAAAAAGCAAACTACACCTCCCAAATCATAGGCTTCAGTCAACACACACCTAAGAATGGCTAAGAAATCAAGCTCAGAAAAGTCAAAAATAGAAAATTAACCATCCCAAATCGTAGGTTTCAGTCAACACACACCTATGAATGGCTAAGAAATCCAGCTCAGAAATGTCAGAAAATAGCAACCCACACATCCAAACTCATCGGTTTCAGACACCACACACCTACGAAAGACTAAGAAATCCGGTTATGAAAAGTCGGAAATAGCAAATTACATATCCCAAATCATAGGTTTCAGACAACACTCACCTATGAACGTCTAAGAAACCTATCTCATAAAAGTCAAATATAGCTAACTATTCATCCCAAACTATAGCTTTCAGACAACAAACACCTATGAAAGGCTAAGAAATCCAGCTCAGAAAAGTCAAAAGTAGCAATCCACCCATCCCAAATCATAGGTTTCAGACAACAAACACCTATGAAAGACTAAGAAATCCAGCTCAGAAAAGTCAAAAATAGCAAACTACATATCCCAAATCATCGTTTTCAGTCAACATACACCAACGAAAGACTAAGAAACCTAGCTCAGAAAAGTCAAAAATAGCAAACTACACATCCCAAACTATTGGTTTCAGACAACATTCACCGAGGAAATACTAGGAAACCTTAGCTCATAAAAGCCTGAAGTACCAAACTACACATCCCAAATCATAGGTTTCAGACAACACACACCACCGAACGACGGGTGCACGGGGGGGGGCCACAGGGAGGGCCTTTGGGGGTCCGGAGGGACAGTTGGGGACCGGTGGGCCGTTGGGGCACAGGGAGGGCCTTGGGGGGGCCGGAGGGCCCGTTGGGGGCCGGGGGCGGGCTTGTGGGGGTCCGTTGGTCCTTTGGGAGCGCGATGGGCCTGGGGGGGGCCGGGGGCTGCCGTGTGGGGGTGTGGGGGGCTCGTGGGGGGCGCTGGTGGCTCTGGGGGCGCTTGGCGGGCCGTTGGGGGACCGGGAGGGCGGTTGGGTGCCGGGGGGACATTTGGGGACCGGTGGAGGGCCTTTGGGACCCGTTGGTCCTTTGGGAGCTCGATGGGCCTGTGGGGGGGGGGCCCGGGGCTGTCCTTTGCGGGTCTGCGGCGGGCGTTGGGGGGGCTGGGGCTCTATGGGACCTTGGGAGACCATTGGGGCCGGGGTAGGGCCTGTGGGACCCCGTTGGTCCTTTGGGAGCTCGCTGGTCCTTTGGGGGGCCCGGGGATGGCCTTTGGGGGTCTGGGTGGGCCTTTGGGGGCGCCGGTGGCTCTTTGGGAGCCCGGGGGACCATTGAGGACCGGGGGAGGGCCTCTGTGGTCCGGGGGCCCTTTGGGGGTCCGGGGGCCCTTTGAGGACCAGAGGAGGGCCTTTGAGGGTCTGAGGAGGGCGTTTGGGGGGCTGGGGCTCTTTGGGCGCTTGGGGGACCTTTGAGTACCGGGGGGCTTCCTTCGGGGTTGATGTGGGGGATCGGAACCCTTTGGGGCTGGGGTAGAGGACCTCACAACACTGTTCAAATGGAACTTGTGTATTATAACGACCACAGAGTTTCACCCTCAAATTCTCTTCTAAAACCTTTCTTAAAATCTTCTTTCAAATGGCTCAAACTGTTTCGCCAAAATAATCCCATAAAATGGATAAAATGGTTTCACCCAAATAATCCCTAAACGTAATTTCAGCGTGTGCCTTTTGTTTGGCATCTCTGCGCTAACGCATTTCAAATTTCTAGGAAACCCTTTCCTACGTTAATATCTTCATCTCATAAATTTTCATAGCTAAAATATTAGGTTTTCTTTAGAATATCAATTTATCTATCCTACTTAAAGCTCCGTGAAGCCGTATTTAAAAATAGAATTTCTATCTCTTTAGACTCCCGCATAATTCCAAGATAACATGTGATGTCAATTATAATTCCTGACACTAAAGATCAATGAAGCACTATTTAAAAATAGAATATTAATTTTTCTCTCTGTTCTAAAGAATGTTTATCCCTCAGACCTAAGATTAAAGAAGCCTTAATGTTTCTTAATTCTCCCCTTCGTGAATCAATAATTTCCCCTAGCGAGTATGTAAATCAAGTTCACAGGTGCTATTTCTCAGGTTAAGCTAACCAAACAACAATGAAGCCATGTTTGTTTCTTAATTCCCCCTTCCTCAGACCTAAGATTAAAGAAGCCTTAATGTTTCTTAATTCTCCCCTTCGTGAATCAATAATTTCCCCTAGCGATTATGTAAATCAAGTTCACAGGTGCTATTTCTCAGGTTAAGCTAACCAAACAACAATGAAGCCATGTTTGTTTCTTAATTCCCCCTTCCTCAGACCTAAGATTAAAGAAGCCTTAATGTTTCTTAATTCTCCCCTTCGTGAATCAATAATTCCCCCTATCGATTATGTAAATCAAGTTCTCGGAAATCCACTTCCCCTTCGATTACGCAATCAAGTTCTCGGAAATTCACTTCCCCCTCGAGTCCTAGATCAATAGCATTGTTCCCGTTAGAATTCAATGCACATGTGCAACCTTCGTCCCCGAGCTATTACACATAGAAACATCAAATAAATCGACATTGGAAAAAGAGGTCATTGACCCCATTACGCAATCTTTCTCCCTAGGGAGGCTATGCCCATATTTGGTGTACTGATAGTATTCTATGCCCATATATGGTGTGGGTACGGGACCTCCTGACCCCTCTCTACTAATATTTAGTGAAAAATTCTCCCCAAATGTAAAATTGAGCAGCCAAGGGGAAATTAAGACAAATAAAAAGAGCCAAGAGCAATGTATAATTCAATCTCAGCTATCTGGGTTGCAGCGGTAGCTAGCAACTTAGTAAGAGACGATCACGCCCGATAGTAAAAACTAAAGTAACCCATAACTCCTAAAAATAGATTCAGATCAAAACAAGAGGTACGCTATTAGAACTGCCTTGTCCAAAACCTCTATATAACAAACTTACCGTCCCTTGGCTTGAATAACAAGGAAAATGTACTGGCTTGAAAATCAAGAAAATTGGCTGTAATCACGATATTCTCCACATACGGCATCTATTTTCTTTCCGTTTTTTTTCTCCCTAGCTAGCTGGGCACTGAAAAACCATAGAGAG
>NC_142802.1:74430985-74458485 GCF_049724085.1 Artemia sp. Qi Xiang Cuo | reverse complement strand
GTTCGCTGCTTTACTTTACCCAAGCACGAGTCATAAGAAAGAAGGGGTAACAGATTTGTCGCCTTATGATTCATTCAAAATTCGGTTAGTATTATAAAATGCGTCCGGTTTACTTTACTAAAGCACTTGTCAAAAGACAAGTTTCACTGAACCCAAATCAGAGGCAACGCTGTAGCTTTGCCTATAGTAAAGGCCATACGGCTCCAATGTTTTATTATTACTATTTATTATTATTTTTTTTCCAGAGGCACTTAATATGGAAGGGGTTGTCGTAGAAACTTCAAAGGGGGAAAATTCGACTGGAAATCGAGAGTTCTAGTGCCCTTTTTAGCAGTCGAAAATGATTGGAGGGGAACTAGCCCCCCCCCACGCCTACCATTCCCCCAAACACATCCAATTAAAATTTTGAGATAGCCATTTTGTTCAGAATAGTTGATTTCCAGATAGAAAATATATTTTTGAGGAGGACACTCCCCCACAACCCTCAGGGCAAGGGTTTTAAGTTATGCCCTGGGGGCATATAAGGTTTTTATAGAAGGGGTTGTCGTAGAAACTTCAAAACTGGCTCAATCGATTGGAAATTAAAGGGCTAATGCCCTTTTTAATAATCGAAAGTGATTGGAGTGTAACTAGCCCCCTCCCCCCCCCCACGCCCATCATTTCCCCAAAAACATCCAATCAAAAAAATCGGATAGCCATTTTGTTCAACGTAGTTGATTTCCAGATAGAAAATATATTTTTGAGGAGGACATTCCCCCACAACCCTCAGGGCAAGGGTTTTAAGTTAAGCCCTGGGGGCATGTAAGGTTTTTTTAGAAGGCATTGTCGTAGAAACTTCAAAACAGGCTCAATCGATTGGAAATTAAAGGGCTAGTGCCCTTTTTAATAATCGAAAGTGATTGAAGCGTAACTAGCCCCCACCCCCCCCCCCGACGCCCATCATTTCCCAAAACACATCCAATCAAAATTTTGAGATAGCCATTTTGTTCAGCGTAGTTGATTTCCAGATAGAAAATATATTTTTGAAGAGGACACTCCCCCAAAACCCTCAGGGCAAGGGTTTTAAGTTATACCCTGGGGGCATGTAAGGTTATTATAGAAGGCGTTGTCGTAGAAACTTCATAAAAGGCTCATTAGATTGGAAATTCAAAAAGCTAGTGCCCTTTTTAATAGTTGAAAGTGTTTTGGAGGGCAACTAGCCCCCCCCCCCACGCCCATTATTCCCCCAAACACATCCAATAAAAATTTTGAGATAGCCGTTTTATTCAGCGTAGTTGATTTCCAGATAGAAAATATATTTTTGAGTAGGACACTTCCCCACAACCCTCATGGCAAGGGTTTTAAGTTATGCCTTGGGGGCATATAAGGCTTTTATAGAAGCCGTTATCGTAGAAACTTCAAAATAGGCTCATTTGATTGGAAATCGAGAGTTCTAGTGCCCTTTTTAATAGTCGAAAATGATTGGAGGGCAACTAGCCCCCCCCCCACGCCCATCATTCCCCAAAACACCATCCAATCAAAATTTTGAGATAGCCATTTTGTTCAGCATAGTTGATTTCCAGATAGAAAATATATTTTTGAGGAGGATACTCCCCCACAACCGTCAGCGCAAGGGTTTTAAGTTATGCCCTGGGGACATATAAGGTTTTTATAGAAGGCGTTGTCGTAGAAACTTCAAAACATGCTCATTAGACTGGAAATTAAAGGGCTAGTGCCCTTTTAATAGTCGAAAGTGATTGGAGTGTAACTAGCCCCCTTCCCCCTCCACGCCCATCATTTCCCCAAACACATCCAATCAAAATTTTCAGATAGCTCTTTTGTTCAGCGTAGTTGATTTCCAGATAGAAAATATATTTTCGAGGAGGACTCTCCCCCACAACCCTCAGGGCAATGTATTTAAGTTATACCCTGGGGGCCTATAAGGTTTTTATAGAAGGCGTTGTCATAGAAACTTCAAAACAGGCTCAATCAATTGGAAATTAAAGGGCTAGTGCCCTTCTTAATAATCTAAAGTGATTGAAGCGAAACTAGCCCCCTCCCCCCCCCCCCACCCATCATTTCCCCAAACCCATCCAATCAAAATTTTGAGATAGCCATTTTGTTCAGCGTAGTTGATTTCCAGATATAAAATATATTTTTGAAGAGGACACTCCCCCACAACCCTTAGGGCAAGTGTTTTAAGTTATACCCTGGGGGCATATAAGGTTTTTATAGAAGGCGTTGTCGTAGAAACTTCATAAAAGGCTCATTCGATTGGAAATTTTAAGAGCTAGTGCCCTTTTTAATAGTCGAAAGTGACTGGAGGGCAACTAGCCCCCCCCCCCACGGCCATCATTCCCCTAAACACATCCAATCAAAATTTTGAGATAGCCATTTTGTTCAGCGTAGTCGATTTCCAGATAGAAAATATATTTTTGAGGAGGACACCTCCCCACAACCCTCAGGGCAAGGGTTTTAAGTTATGCCCTGAGGGCATATAAGGTTTTTATAGAAGGTGTTATCGTAGAAACTTCAAAACAGGCTCATTCGATTGGAAATCGAGAGTTCTAGTGCCCTTTTTAATAGTCGAAAGGGATTGGAGGGCAACTAGCCCCCCCACGCCCCGACTTCACCCAAACACATCCAATAGGAATTTGGAGATAGCCATTTTGTTTAGCGTTGATGATTTCCAGATAGAAAATATGTTTTTGAGGAGGACACTCCCCCACAACCCTCAGGGCAAGGGTTTTAAGTTATGCCCTGGGGGCATATAAGGCTTTTAAAGAAGGCGTTGTCGTAGAAACTTCAAAACATGCTCCTCTCGACTGGAAATTAAAGGGCTAGTGCCCTTTTAATAGTCGAAAGTGATTGGAGTGTAACTAGCCCCCTTCCCCCCCCACGCCCATCATTTCCCCAAACACATCCAATCAAAATTTTCAGATAGCTATTTTGTTCAGCGTTGTGGATTTCCTGATAGAAAATATATTTTTGAGGAGGATAATCCCCCACAATCCTCAGGGCAAGGGTTTTAAGTTATGACCTGGGGACATATAAGGTTTTTATAGAAGACGTTGTCATAGAAACTTCAAAACATGCTCATCTCGACTGGAAATTAAAGGGCTAGTGCCCTTTTAATAGTCGAAAGTGATTGGTGTGTAACTAGCCCCCGTGCCCCCCCCTCCACGCCCATCATTCCCCCAAACACATCCAATCAAAATTTTCAGAGAGCTATTTTTTTCAGCGTTGTTGATTCCCAGATAGAAAATATATTTTTGAGGAGGATACTCCCCCACAACCGTCAGGGCTAGGGTTTTAAGTTATGCCCTGGGGACATATAAGGTTTTTATAGAAGGCGTTGTCATAGAAACTTCAAAACATGCTCATTCGACTGGAAATTAAAGGGCTATTGCCCTTTTAATAGTCGAAAGTGATTGGAGTGTAACTAGCCCCCTTCCACCCACTCCCCCCCCTCCACGCCCACCATTTCCCCAAACACATCCAATCAAAATTTTCAGATAGCCATTTTGTTCAGCGTAGTTGATTTCCATATAGAAAATTTTTTTGAGAAGGACACTCCCCCAGAAACCTCAGGGCTAGGGTTTTAAATTATGCCCTGGGGGAATAGAAGGTTTTTATAGAAGGTGTTGTTTTAGAAACTTCCAAACATGATCATTCAACTGGAAATTAAAAAGCTGGTGTTTTTTTTAACAGTCGAAAGTGATTGGAGGGCAGCTAGCCCCCCCCCCCCTACGCCCATAATTTCCAACTAACACATCCAATCAAACTTTTGAGATAGCCATTTTGTTCAGTGTAGCTGATTTCCAGGTAGAAAATATGTTTTTGAGGAGGACACTCCCCCAGAACCTTCCGGGCAAGGGTTTTAAGATATGCCCTGGAGGCATATAAGGTTTTTATAGAAGGCGTTTTCGTATAACATTAGAAAAAGTCTCATTCGATTGGAAGTTAAAAGGTATAGGGCCCTATTTATTATAAAAAATGGATGGGTGGGCAAATAGCCCCCCCCCCCCCTCTGTCCCTAATTTGCCCAAACCCGACCAAAAATACTTTTGCGATAAGCATTTTGTTGGGTGTTTCTGCTTACCAGATAGAAACTATGTTTTTGAAGAAGACACTCCCCCACAACCCTCGGCAAGAGTTTTAAGTTATGCTCCTGGGGGCATATAACGTTTTTATAGAAGGCGTTGTCGTAGAAACTTCAAAACAGGCTCAATCAATTGGAAATTAAAGGGCTAGTGCCCTTTTTAATAGTCGAAAGTGATTGGAGGGCAGCTAGCCCCCCCTCTACGCCCATAATTTCCCCCTAACACATCCAATCAAACTTTGGAGATAGCCATTTTGTTCAGTGTAGTTGATTTCCAGATAGAAAATATGTTTTTGAGGAGGACACTCCCCCAGAACCTTCAGGGCAAGGGTTTTAAGATATGCCCTGGGGGCATTTAAGGTTTATATAAAAGGTGTTGTTGTAAAAACTTCAAAAAAGGTTCATTCAATTACAAATTCAAAGGGATAGTGATCTTTTTAATAGTCGAAAATGATTGGAGGGCAACTAGCCCCCCCACGCCCATCATTCCCCCAAACACATCCAATCAAAATTTTGAGATAGCCATTTTGTTCAGCGTAGTTGATTTCCACATATAAAATGTGTTTTAGAGGAGGACAATACCCCACAGTCCTCAGGGCAAGGATTTTAAATTACGCCCTGGGGGCATATAAGGTTTTTAGAGAAGGCGGTGTCGTAGAAACTTCAAAAAAGGCTCATTCGATTGGAAATTCCGAGCGCTAGTGCCCTTTGTAATAGTCAAAAGTGATTTGAAGGCAACTAGTCCCCCTCTCACGCCCACCTTTTCCCCAAACACATCCGATCAAAATTTTAAGACAGCCATTTTATTAAACGTAGTTTTAGGTTCTGGAAATTAGGTCTTTGAGGATTACAACTCCCCCAAAGCCCTCAGGGCAAGGGTTGTAATTTAAGGATTCTCCGAATCCTTCATATTATTTCTTATGGAAGGATGCTCGTATAAACTTAAGAGAGGGCTCGTTTGATTGGAAATTGAAAGTTCTCGTTCACTTTCTAAGAGTCAAAAGATTTTGAAGTGCAGATAGCCCCCCTTCCTCCTCCACGCCCTCAATACATCATATAAAAAATGTGAGATAGTGCTGTTTTTAACATACTGCACAGTTCATTTAACGAGAACTTCGGTGTCAATGCAGCTCGTATGAACACGGTGTTCGGTATTGAAAGTTACGGCCGAGGACATAACTTATTAAGGGGGGTTTATAACTTATGGGAAGGGGTTTTGTATGAGAAGAACACATAGTAAATCTATTATAATTATCCAATTATAAGGTTAAAATACATACTCTGTGATAGATACAAAATTGATTTGGCACACAAATTCCTATTAAGGTCAATTCCAAACAGCCGTGATCCCTTTGTGTCAGCAAATGAAATGGTCTAAACCCCCTTATTGGAGCTATTTTTTCAATCCATTCATTGATGTCAATCGCTGTCCACAAGTTATGCAAGCTGTATATTGTTCATATATAAGGTTTTTATCAAAGAGGTAATCGTATAGACTTTGAAAAAAGCCTCATTCGATTTAAATTGAAAGTTCTAGATCCGTTTTTTAAAGTCAAGAATAATCGGACAGTAAGCACCCCCTCCCCCATGCCAAAAAGAACTTGAAACTTTTTGCAATCAAAAACAAACAAAAATTAATTAAAAAAAACTTTCCGAAAAATAAGTTTTTCAAAGAAAAGTAAAGGCCATTTTAAACTTAAGCTCAGGAGATACAAATACCTGTTAAAATTCAAACTCAAAACGAACAGAAATTACTATTAAATAATAAATGAAACCCAAAACGAACAAAAATTAAATAAACAATCATAGCAAAAAACATACAACAAGTAATAACATAAATGAATAAATAAATCTTAAAGCGAGTAATGCTTAGATTGAATATGAAAATCAAGCTTAAAACGAAAACAAATATTTTGCTATTAAAGTATAAATGAAACTTAAAACGAACAGAAATTAAATAAACAATCAATGCGAACAAAACATACAATATATATTAATGTAAATGAATAAATAAATCTTAAAACGAGTGAAACTTAAATTGAATATTCAAATCAAGTTTGAATCTAATAAAAATAACTACAAAGAAGAGTTTGGGTATCGTCTCACTGCAGAAGCCTAAAACCTACTGCGCCATTGGCGCTTTACTAAAAAAATTCTTTGAAATAATTTCACTTTTGTAACTTTAAGAAATCAAAAATTTATTAAGATATTAGGGAATAAATATTAGCATATGTATATTAAATTGACAATGCACATTTTATTTTCAGTAAACAAATTTGAATTTTTTTTTTCAGTAAAGCACAAATTATATTTTGGCTTTTAGAAAGCATAGGGGTTTTGAACCCTACTCATATTAATTTATGCTCGTTACTCTAATATTTATTTGAATTTTTGTTCGTTTTGGGTTTCATTTATTTATTGATACTGATTTGGGGTAGTTGTATGCTTGGTAGATTATATGATAATCAGGACGCCAGGTGTTGAAAATGTGAACCATACCACGACGGAATGGGGCTGCTAAAAGAATTAGCCTACCCTCCACCCCCTAAATTGACCATGCGGATTCAAAAATACCAATGACACTGGCTTGCGAGTGGTGGAACACTCCGAAACTTGACATTTTATTATATTTTGGTGTTTCATGCAAGAAAATACATGTTCCACAGATTTTGAGGTGCAGTTTTCTGCTCAAATAGAAATGCCTAGAAGCCATAAAATTTTTTCATAACAAACTTCAACTATTAGTTAAAAAAAAATGGCACAGTTAAAAAAAAAAAAAATGAAAAACTTTATGAGTCTTGAACAGTCTTGAAAAGTATAAACAAAATCAAATTGAATATTAGATATATAATGATATTAATTGTTGAAAGAGCAATCAGTTCAATTTTTTTTTCACTGTAATTTTTATTTTCATTTTCATTGCTGTAAGAACTGGAAAATAATAAATTTGTAATATACGAGTAATTTGTTTTCAGTGAAGCACAAATGACGCAGAAGGCTTTAGCTTTTTACAGTTAAAGAAGGGGGCAGTATCCAAATTTTGCTTGTAGTGAAACTATATTTGTCTTGACCAATATTGAAAAGAACTAATAAATTAAACTGAAAATTTGATGCATCATAATAGTAATTGCTAAAAGCTCATCAGTTCAAAATTTTACTGTAATTTTAATATTTATTTTCAATATTAAGTACAAAAGAAAACATTTGTAATATAATTCGTTTTCAGTAAAGCGCCATTGACGCAATAGGTTTTAGGCTTCTGCAGTGAGACGATACCCAAACTCTTGTTTGTAGTTATTTTTATTCCTAACTGTCATTGAGCTTCCAGGTAAACATAGAAAAAGTTCTAGGAGGGGAAGAGGACTTAGGAATTGATACCTAATCCCTCTTTATTTCCGGGAATTTTTCTTGTCTTTACTTTTATTATGATAGTAAAGAGTAACATTAAACCCTAAAACGGGCACAACATATTCCTTAAGGGAGTAGGGCTGCACTCTCCCCCATTCATGGTCGTAGAAGCTTCGGGGGATGCTCACTCAGTCGGAAGTTCAGAATTTTACTTTCTTAAAAAAAAATGATTGGAGAGTAACCAGCCCCTTTCCTAGAACCATTTATATATCTGGTCCTTTTTTAACCCCTTAGGACATCCGCTCAAGATTTTGACGTTCCCATTTTGTTCAGAATAGTTGAACATATCAATAACTCCGCATCCAAGGATGACATGACCGCTAGATAAAGGTCGTTAAGTGGTTAACTGTTAATTCTTTACACATTTGTTTTATAGTGAATAGAACAGGGGGGGGGGCATGTTTGATGTGGGGGGTCCATTTTTGTGAACCTTCCAGGGATTAATTTCCTGGTCAACCAGATCTTCTATATCTTGTTATGGGAACGGGGAGGGGTCAGGAGCTTGAAAATGAGCCCAACAACTTTTTATCTAATCGATTTGAAACATACAGCCGTATGTCCTTGGGCCAAAAGCACTAACTTATAAACAAGTGCGCAATTGGTTCCTCCTCTAACAAAGGAGAATAAAAAAGCGCAGACTTTTTCCGATCACCTGAAACTTATATAAAACTTTGGGTGAAAAATTCAATGCTGAAAGAACATTAAAAAATCACTTCCCCTCAAAATGCAGCCCAAAAATGGCCAGGAAAGTGCCAAAAAACTTTTTGTTACCCATTTTATACGAAAGAGGCTATTTTAGAGACTTAGAAGGTACATAATTCAATCGAAAATTAAAAGTTAATTTGTCCTTTTTAAAGTCTGAAAGCATCTGAACGGCAATAAGCCTCCCTCTCGGTTCTTTTTTGCTATCCAGCTCTCTTCTAACCCAAATGATACCGAATCAAATTTTGAGACATGTTTTTTGTTCAAAAGCTTCGAAATTTCCTATAAATTTGCCTTCGTCGTTGAAATGACCCCAACAGCCCCAATGTTAAACTTTATCTTACCCTGCTATGAAAACTCAGCCCCTATAAGCACAAAAAATAATTAAGATAAAACAATTCTTGGTTAAAATATATTTCTTATAAAAAAAATTATTAAGATTAAGATACCTTAAACTTATATAATACTTTTGTTGAAAAATCCTATCATGAAATAAAAATTAAAAAACTTACTTCCCCTCAAAATACAGCCCAAAATTACCAGGAAAGTGCCAAAGAACTTTCCTCGCCCAATTCAAACAAAAAAGTCTGTTTTAAAAACTTAGAAATTGCATCATTCGATCGAAAATCAAAAATTCCTTTGTCCTTTTTAAAGGCTGAAAGCTTCTGGACGGCAATAAGCCTTCCTCTCGGTTCTTTTCTGCTATCCAGCTCTCTTCTAACCCAAATGATACCGAATCAAATTTTGAGACATGTTTTTTGTTCAAAAACTTCGAAAATTCCAATAAGTTTGCTTTCGTCGTTGAAATGACCCCAACAGCCCCAATGTTAAACTTTATCTTAACCTGCTATGACAACTCAGCCCCCATAAGCACAAAAATAATTAAGATAAAACAATTCTTGGTTAAAATACATTTCTTATAAAAAAAAAAAAATATTAAGATTAAGATACCTTAAACTTATATAAAACTTTTGTTGAAAAATCCAATCATGAAAGAAAATTTAAAAAAATTACTTCCCCTCAAAATACAGCCCAAAATTACCAGGAAAGTGCCAAAGAACTTTCCTCGCCCACTTCAAACAAAAAAGGCTGTTTTAAAAACTTAGAAATTGCATCATTCGATCGAAAATCAAAAATTCCTTTGTCCTTTTCAAAGGCTGAAAGCTTCTGGACGGCAATAAGCCTCCCTCTCGGTTCTTTTCTGCTATTCAACTCTTTTCTAACCCATATGATACCGAATCAAATTTTGAGACATGTGTTTTGTTCAAAACTTCGAGATGCCCAATAAATTTGCCTTCGTCGTTGATATGACCCCAACATCCCCAACGTTAAACTTAGTCTTACCTTAATTATGACAACTCAGCCCCCATAAGCACAAAAAAATAATTAAGATAAATAAAAATGTAAAAATTAATAATATAAGACATTCTACACTAGTTATTCTGCCTATAATTCGGAATACTGTTAAAACATTCCAGAATTCCTTATTTTCTTTATTATTTATGTTTTTCATACTTTCTCTGCGGTTGCTCAATTTTTTAGGGTGGGGGAATTTTCACAGGGGGTGGGGGATATACAGAAGGTAATTCTTCAAAAGGGGTTAAATTTTTCACGTGGGAATTTTCCTTGAGGGGCAGGGGAATTTAAACCCTCTGACCTCAAGAGTGGGTGAAAGGTAACGTCGAAGACCCCTACCTCTAGAAAAGACAAAACAACAATACCTTTCACAATATTTTTAAATAAGCATTTTGACATGAGACTCCTACTGCAGACAAGATAATAATTATACTTTTTAATATGGATAAAACTTATCAGAACGTAAAATAAATTGTTTTTAGTGCAAATTCAATTTGTAATATTCG
Organism: Artemia sp. Qi Xiang Cuo; assembly: GCF_049724085.1. Classification (NCBI taxonomy): domain Eukaryota; kingdom Metazoa; phylum Arthropoda; class Branchiopoda; order Anostraca; family Artemiidae; genus Artemia; species Artemia sp. Qi Xiang Cuo. The sequence goes on along the minus strand of NC_142802.1, from coordinate 74,448,432 downwards.
TCGTTTAGACAGGCCTACCCACATTTAAGTACCATCCAGTCCCCAACATTCACTGTGGCTGCTCGGGGAGGTGTCTTCACTGTTGAGCTGGGGTTTTCACTGGGAAGCATTAGGTTCAACGTTGCAAAGCATTGCAATAAAAATTTAATTTGAGTGTAAAGAAACTAGTAAACTCCTACTTAGGAGTCTTCCATTTTCTGGCGAATAGCAGAGTAAGCAAAATGAGTCCTAGTTGTTGAAACGTTGTTATTCAAAGATTAAACTTTAGTATTAAGAGCAGAGGACCTGCGGTCCCTTAGCATTTAGATTACCCTAAATATGATGTTTAAACTGAACAGAACATAGATGGTAATTTTTTTTTTATCAAATGGAAGTGAAGGACAGGATTAAAAATAAAGACAAACGAAAACTGTTTTATACACAAGGGGTCTGGGACCCCCTTAGCCTCCCCCCCCATGCTTTACAATCAAGTTTCAGGTTTTTTCCGCACTTCCAGATTGTAAAAAAAAAGTTTTTTGCTCTGTTTTGATCATGAGAGGAACTATTCGTTCATTTTTTTTTTATATTCGGGTGACAGAAGAGCTTGGCGAAAATCTTATTTCTGTACGGTATTAAATTAAAAAAAAGAAGTTTGTTTTAACTGAAATTAAGGAGCAACATTAAAAAGAATAGGAATTATTCCTTATATGAGAGGTGCTACCCCTTGATCATTCCTTAACCTTTACACTAAAGTCTTAAAGCTGTGGAAAAATACTTCTTATTCAAATTCAACGACTCATGTGTCTGAGTAGTCATTCTTAAAGAAGGGTAACAAAAATTTTAACTTTCAAACAGTTCGTGGTAACGAACTGTAAGTAAGGAGCAACCCGGCTCAATGGTAACCGAAACTCTAGAAAACGGTATTTTGATACAAATAGATACATCAAAAGAATCAGCTTTTAATGCTGATTTCAAATATATATAAGTTTCATCAAGTTTAATCCTACCCATCAAAAGTTAGGCGCCTGAGAAAATTTGGCTGATTTCCGAAAAAACGAGGAAAGACCCCCTAAAAGCTATAGAACCTTAATGAAAATCACACCATCATATTCCACGCATCAGAGAACCCTACTGTAGAGGTTTCAAGCTCCCATCTACAAAAATGTGGAATTTTGCATTTTTTGCCAGAAGAAAGATCACCGGTGCGTGTTTATTTGTTTGTTTGTTTGTTGTTTTTTTTTTTCCCCAAGGGTGATCATATCGACCCAGTTGTCCTAGAAAATCGTGGGAGGGCTCATTGGAATGGAAATTGAAAGTTCTAGTTGCCATTTTGAGTTACCAAAAAAATGGAGGGTAACTAGGCCCCCTCCCACGCTCATTTTTTTCCAAAGTCATCCGATCAAAATTTTGAGATAGCAATTTTGTTCAGCATGTTCGAAATTATTATAAGTATGTCTTTTAGGATGACTTAATCCCCCGAAGTTCCCGGGGGAGGGCTGAAAGTTATGAACTTTACCCAATGGTAACATATAGTATTGGTAATTTGGAAGTATACAGACGTTTTCAGGGGATATTTTCCCTGGTAGTTGGGGAGGGGTGGGTCGGGGGTTATATGGGATGAAATTCCATGAAGGAAGTTTTCGATGGGGGAAGGGACATTGCTATGAAGGGGACGCCGGACTTCCCAGCATTATTTAAAAAAGATCAGAAATTTAATATAAAAAAATAAGTATTTCAACTGCAACAGCAGCAACATCGAAACTTTAAACGAACAGAAAATATTACATATATGATTGGGTTCACCCCGTAGTCAATGCCTCGCTCTTTAAGCCAAAGATTTTGTAATACTTTCATAAGAGCTATTTATTTTAATTAACGGCCTTTGTGATTAAGCGGTCATTTTTAAAGAATTGGAACAAAATTCGAACTTTCGCTTAAAGAGCAAGGTATTGACTAGGGAGCTAACCCCATAATAAACGTATTAAAAATATATGAATATAGAAGTTCGTTATGTAAGTTAATTCGTAAGTTACGCATATTTATTACTAATAAAAACGTTCGTAAATAAAATTAAACAAGTTTCGAGAAAGCCATTTAACTATAAAAGTAAATTAATATGAAAATTTTGTTTTAATTATTTATGTACGGTGAGCCAAGATCAAAACCTGTATTTATTCAAAAACGTTCAAAAATTAAATAAAAAAAACAAGTTTTTTAAACTGAAAGTAAGGAGCGACATTAAAACTTAAAACGAACAGAAATTATTCCGTATATGAAAGGGACTGTCCCCTCCTCAACGCCTCGCTCTTTACTCTAAAGTTTGACTCTGTCTCACAACTTTATTTTTTAAAACAATAAAAAAGTTTAACGTAAGGAGCGAAGCATTGAGGAGGGGACAGTCCCTTTCATATACGGAATAATTTCTGTTCGTTTTAAGTTTTAATGTCGCTCCTTACTTTCAGTTTAAAAAACTTGTTTTTTTTATTTAACAACGTAAAGAGGGGAGGACAAGGAAGGGACAGCACCCCGCGTATACGGTCTAACTTTTATTTGTTTTAAGTTTTAGAGTTTTACTTACTTTCACTTGGGAAAACATTTTTTTTAATTTAATTTTTGACCATTTTTAAGTTTGTTTTTTTTCAATTGAACCTGTTCTAATTTTCAATGACTGGAAATCCCCCACCTGTGCGAAATTATCCCTGGAAAATTCAACCAGGAAAATTTACTCCCAACAAAACATTATCCCTGTAGACCCCCCCCCTCCCCCCAAAAAATCTTTCTTAGTGAAAATAATGCAAAATTCCACTTTTTGTAAATAGAAGCTTGAAATCTCCACAGTAAGGTTCTCTGATATGCTGAATCTGATGGTGTATGATTTTCGTTAAGATCGCTATAATTTTTTTAGGTAGTTTTTTCTTAAAGTTTAGGTTAGTTTAGGTAGGAAAATTTTCTTAGGGTTGTAGCTTCTGGTGGGTAACATTAAACTTAATGAATCTTATATATAACTGGAATCACCATAAAAAGCCAGGAGCCAATTCTGTTGGTTTATTAGCTTTTTATCGAATGCTTACTTTATACGTTTTTACTTACAGGTGGTTACCACAAACTATTTGATACCAGATAAATACATTAAAGTAATTAGTGCTATGCACTAGAACAATATTGCCACGCTCTAGGTACGAAATAAAGTAAGAACCTGGTTTGGTACTGAATCAGGAGTTAAGCAGGATTGTGCTCTATCCCCATTCATATGGATTATTTTGATGGAATTTGTTCTAAGGACACGGTAAAGGCTATTGGACAGCATGGAATCAAATGGGAAGGTAATAATAACCTGCACCTAGGTTTCGCAGATGTTGTGAATGTCCTAGATAAAAGGAGGTTTTTGGGCTTGAGAGGAGGTTTTCGGGGTGAGGTTTTGAGAATGGAAATGAATTCTAAGAGCCTAAGTCTCTTAAACTAGGAACAAATGATGGTGAAGGGGTGATGTTGGGCAACAAGAAGATCCCTCATGTAGGGTAGCTTAGCTTGCCTGGGTTATATTATTAGTAAAGATGGTGGACGCACTGAATATGTAAAAAGTAGAATAGCCAAGGCCTCGGGTTTTTTTACAGTTGAAAATTTCTTGGAAGGATATGAAGATAAATCTGCAAGGCTAGATTAGCATATTGGAAGCTACAGTGACAACAGTGGTCTAGTATGGTCATGAAGTGTGGGCGCTTCGGAAGACAGAGGAGGATTTTTCAGATGTTTTCCAGAGTAACTAAGTACGGACAGTTTAGGGACTCGTTTGACTGATGGTATTTCAAACAGTAAGCAGTACAAAAAAATATTGTTATATCCCCTTCCTAGGGCTATAATGAGAGAAATGTTGCGATGGTCGGGATACTCTTTGCGGATTAAGGATGAAAGATTGCCAAGGATCATGTTTTTTTTACTATCCCTTTAGGGCCAATCAAAAAGCAGTTCATCTCCAATGGGGTGGGAATAAGAAATAAAAAAGGATTTAAAGGTTATTGGAACTTCTTTGGGATGGTAAAGAAAGAAGTTTAGAATCAATTGGGGTGGAAATGGAGCGTGCGCAGCTGCGTTGGCCTCCGGTGACTTGGTGCTGCAGCGAGATGTTAGTAGTAGTAATTTGCTTTAGCTAGTAGCATTTTCAGGTCTGATATTTGAAAAAGAATTGATGAGTAAAAAAGTTGCATTTATTAGCTGCAAATATATGTTGCAGTCTAAAATGTTTTTGGAAAACAACAGCTATAGTTTAGCCAGAAAAGCTGGGGTTCTGGAGGAAATATGTTCTCTCTCATATAACATAATTGTTGTTCTTTTTAATTCCTAATGTTGCAATTAAAAAAAAAGAAAAAAAATGAAAATAACCAGTAGGTCAACAACATCTTTCCCACTTTTTACTCTTCCTTTCAATTAAATTTTCGATTTAGTTTCATATTCAAAATGTTTGACATTACTTTTATCTTGAGGTGGCGGTTGTTTTCCTTTCTATACTCGTGATCTAAAAGCTTTCAATATAATGGTTTCCTTTGTTGAGCTTACTTTCCGCTCTTTTGATCATTTTCCCTTAATTGCCCTTTCCAATGAAAACACGACGTTTCTTGACACCTTTTTATCTAAGATAGATTCCAAAGCCATGTTTAATCAGAAAGAGAGTGAATAGGACACAAAACGTGTCTCTAATGGTCTTTTTCCAGGGGTGTTTTCAAAATTGGGCCTGGGAATATATTACTTACATACAGCTTGTTTATAAAGGAAGGTAGTGGGACAGTCGTCCCCCTCCCTTGAAGATATTATACGCATATAGACAAAGTAATTTTTTTTGTTTTTTTTTAAATCATGTAGTATTTAGAGGGAGGACAGGAAAAAGGTTGACCTCCTGAATAACAAAAATACGTATAAATTGTTTTTATACTTGACTGATTAGGCATAACACACTTCGCGATTTTGTTTTATTTAAAGCTAGCCATCCTATAAAAACTTTTACGGGTTTTGTCCGTTTGAAATTTGTATAGATGTATTTTTTCCTAGTTTCCATGAAATATCAGGAAAGCAAGTGTTCAAACATTTACATATTTTTCTAGGAAAACGGGAAAATTAGACATGGGTGATGAATTTGGGATTTTAAGCTGTTTGTATTCTTCTTTTAACTAATTTTTTGCTCCAAGAGTGTCTTGAACTGTATGTAAAAGAAGTGAAAAACTTAATTACACCCAAACCATCGGGAAGGGAAATGAGAAAAGGGGTTGTACCCATGGCGGTTGACGGTCTCGCATTAATGTAAGTGAAATTGTACAAGAGGCGATCTTAAACAGCTTGTGAAATGACTCGGGCCAATAGTACCAAAACGAAAAAAGAATAGATATGTCAAAAGAATGGGCTTTTTATGCTGATATCAAACCTTTAAAATTCATCATGTTTAATCCTACCCATCAAAAGCTACGAGCCTGAAATTACTTGCCTGATTTTCAAGAAAGGAAACAACCCATAAAAATCAAGCGATCCTAATGAAAAACAAACCATTATCTTCACCATATCAAATAATCGTGTTATTAAGGTTTCAAGCTCATATCTACAAAAACATGAAATCTTGCATTTTTCTCCAGACGAAAGCTCACAGATGCATGTTTATTTATTTTTTTTTTTTTGCTTCCCCCAGGGGTGATCGTGAACCCATGAACCCATGCTTCTAGAGGAAGGTGAAAGGGTTCATTCTAACAGGAATTAAAAGTTCTAGTGCCCTTTATTAGTGACCAAAAAGATTGCGCCACAGTAAAGTGGTCTTTTCTGCTATTTTGCGTTACCAGATTACAATTTTGCCCCAAAAGAGGACCAAATTGCTATCGACTGAAAAACCTGAGATAGCCAATCGTTTAACAGTAACAAAAACTATATATTCAGATTCCCATTTGCGGAGGAAGTTATGCGGCACGGCGGCAGATTCGTCCCTGAAAGGTTACGTAATCAAACACTTTGTGCTAACCAACTGTTACCACGTGGTAACTTAAGCCTTGTAAGCCTGTGGCTACCAACCGATACAGATTGTCTTTCCGACAGTATTTTGTGTCTCATTTTGATAAATAAGTGACAAGGAAGAGTGATTATTTAAATTATATTGTGTCAAATTTAATTCTTGTTATTTGATTATAATAAATTCGTATCGTATCGTAAAAAAAAGCTGTTATTAAGGAGCGACCCGGCTCAATAATAAGTGAAACTCTAAAAAACGGAATTTTGATACCAATAGATACATTAAAAGAATCAGAATTTTATGCTGATTCACAAACATATAAGTTTCATCAACTTTAATCCTACTCAATTAATGTTACGCGCCTGAGAAAATTTTTCTGATTTTCGAAAAAAGGGGGAAACATCCCCTAAAAATTATAGAACCTTAATGAAAATCACACCATCAGATTTAACGTATCAGAGAACCCTGCTGTAGAGGTTTCAAGCTCCTATCTGCAAAATGTCAAATTTTGTATTTTTTGCCAGAAGAAAGATCACAGATAGGCTACGTGTTTATTTGTTTGTTTTTTTTTCCCCAGGGGTGATCGAATCGAGCCAGTAGCCCTAGAATATCTTGGGAGGGCTCATTTGAACGGATATTAAAAGCTCTAGGGCCCTTTATAATTAACCAAAAAATGGAGGGAAACTAGGCCCCCTCCCACGTTCATTTTTTTCCGAAAGTCAACCAATCAAAATTTTGAGATAGGGATTTTGTTCAGCATCGTCAAAAATATAATGACTATGTCTTTTAGGATGACTTAATCTCCCAAAGTCTCCAGGGGGAGGGCTAAAAGTTATGAACTTTACCCAATGTTTACAAATAGCATTGGTTATTGGGAAGTATACAGACGTTTTCAACGGGGATTTTTTCTGGTAGTGGGGGGGGGGTTATATGGGAGGATCTTTCCATAGAGGAAGTTTCCATGGGGGAAGAGACATTGCTATGAAAGGGGCGCCGGATTTCCCAGCATTATTTGAAAAACGATCAGAAATTAAATGAAAAAAACAACAAGTTTTTCAACTGAAAGTAACGAGCAACATCAAAAATTAAAACGAACAGAAATTATTACGTATATTATTGGGCTCACCTTCTAGTCAAAACCTCGCTCTTTAAGCCAAAGATTTGTTAGTACTTTCATAAGAGCTATTTATTCTAATTAACGGCCTTTGTGATTAAGGGGTCATTTTTAAAGAATTGGAACAAAATTTGAACTTTAGCGTAAATAGCGAGGTATTGACTAGGGGGCGAACCCCCTAATATACGTATTAAAAATTCGTATGAATATACAAATTCGTTACGTAAGTTGATTCGTAAGTTACGTATATTTATTAATAATAAAAAAGTTCGTAAATAAAATTAAACAACTTTCGAGAAAGCCATTTCACCATATAAAAGTAAAATTAATGTGCAAATTCCGCTTTAATTATTCATGTAAGGTGAGCCAAAATCAAAACCTGCAATACTTCAAAAATTTTCAAAAAGTAAATAAAAAACAAGCTTTTTAACTGAAAGTAAGGAGAGACATTGAAACTAAAAATGAACAGAAATTATTCCGTATATGAAAGGGGCTGTCCCCTCTTCAACGCCTCGCTCCTTACGCTAAAGTTTGACCCTTTCTCACAACTCTGTTTTTTCAAAACAATAAAAAAAACTTTGAAAATGAATTAAAGCTATTTGCCGCGAGAATAAACCCATTTAGTGTGAGTTTTAGTGCTTTTAGTTTTATGTGGGAGAGGCATGGGGGGTGTTCCTTTGCTCGAGTTCGATACACAAAAATGTTTAGTCAAGTTCATGTGGGCCCTGCATCTAGGCTGGAAAAATTTGAAAAGAATTCGGCCCTTTTAGTTATGTATTTCAAACGCCCCTAGCCCATGATAATAAGGAAATTTTAAACTCTTTTTAGTCCCCCCAAATAAATATTTTTTCTCTCATGAAATAGTTCATTAAACCCAAATACGAGGAGAATATCTTTTTGGAACTGTCATGGATGGAGGAGCGGGCAAGGTGCAATTGCAAATTTTTTAATTGAATCGGGTACGGATTCTTGCAGTTTGTGAAACATTTTTAGATGAAAGTTCGGCAAATAAAATTAGTATTAGCGATTTCCAATTTTTTCATGTAAGCAGAAATCGAAAAAAGCAAAGTGGTTTAGCAATACTAGTTAAAAATTATATTCCGGCACTGATGAAAGAAGAATTTCTATATCTGAATACTGGGATGATTTTTGAAAGATGTATTGTTGAATGTTTTTTTTTTTACCAAATAATGAAAAATTTTTAGTTGCTTCAATCTATCGCCCTCTCTCATCTAGCATGGCAGACTTGATTGACAAATTTGAAAATATGTTAAGTGTAATATCAAATCTTCGAATGCCATTTTTAATCCTTGAGGACTTCAACATTGATTTAATGGGATGTCTCTCATCAAGCCAGCAAGGAATTGACCGACATGTCCTTCAATTTTTAGAGTGTAACCTTTCTCATGGTATGAACCCAGTATGTTTTATTCTGACACGAATAACAGATTCTTCTTTTTCTGTGAGGCTATATTCATGGTTATGGAAGATGCATCTGATCATTGTATTTTTATTTATTTTATTTTAATTGTATTTTATTTTAATGTCTGATTTCAAAGCGCAAAAGATAGTCAGTAAAGAAAATCCTATGAAGAGGAGAAATTTCTCACAAGTAAATATGAATGAACTGAAATCCAACCTTAGCGATGTAGATTGGAGTGAAATTACTAATGAGAATGACCAAAATACTTCCTCAAATATACTTTATCGAATTTTGAATGAAAAACTGGACCTTCACTGCCCATTTAAAACTACATATCGGAAAAGAACCTCACTCGAAAAACCTTGGATATGTGTATAACTTTTAAAATATATCAAGGAAAAAAATCGACTGTACAAGATAAAAATGAAATACACCTCGGCTCATAATGTACAGCGATTCAAAAATTATAAGAATTTCCTGGTTAAAATTGTTAGAACAAGTGAACAAATTGATTATGAAAATTAATTTTTTTTAAATGTGATCAAAAAAAATTTATGAATTTTAATCAAAAAAAAAAATGGAAATAATACTAAGACACCACACCCTGAAGTGATAATAAATGAAAAGGGTGTTGAATTGAAGAGGAAGGATGTTGTTGCAGATTATTGTTGTAATTATTTTTCTCAAATTAATAATACTCTTGAACTGAATTCCCCTGAATCTCCGTTTTATTCATATAAAGAATATCCCCCGCTATCTGAAAATTCTAGTATGTTCCTGGTCCCTGTTACTTTCGGTGAGTTCCAAAAAGTAATTACGATTTTAAAAAGCGGCAATTCCCTAGGTCTAGATGGGCTCTCCACAAATATTCTGAAAGAACTTGCTTATGTAACCCATGTTCCGATGCTTCACATTTTAAATGCATCTATATTATCAGGAATCTTTCCAGAAAAATGGAAATCTGCACGAGTTATTCCAATTCATAAAAAAGGTGATAAGACAGATATAGGCAACTATCGCCCAATAGCTATTCCTTCCCCAATATCTAAGGTTCTAGAAAAAATTATTGAAAAAAGAATTGTTTCGTATTTTGATAAAAGGAATTTATTTACTAAAAATCAGTTTGGATTCAGGTCGGGTCATTCTACTGAACAAGCTATTGCTGCGCTAATTTTCGAGATTAATGATTCACTAAATGATGATAATCATGTGTCTACTCTTTTGTATGATATAAAAAAGGCATTTGATACGCTAAACCACAAAATTTTGATGGAGAAAATTACTAAAACAGGTATTAGAGGTAATGGCCTAGATCTAATAAAATCATACCTGCATGGTCAAAAAATTCAGGTAGAAATAAATGGGCGTTTGTCAAGCCATATTGTTATTGATGATATTGGAGTCCCCCAGGGATCAATATTAGGACCATTAATATTTTGACTTATATAAATGACCTTCCAATGTGTTTACCCCAAGATAGTAGCTTAGCAGTAATTTTTGCAGATGATACGGTGGTGACAGTAAACCTAAAACCCCATCTTTTTTCGTTGAGAAAATGGTGATAACAATGAAATCTTTGAATAAATGGTTTGCATGTAACTACCTAGCTCCGAATTTTTCTAAAACTGAATTCATGATTTTTGGGCGGTCACAGCGGACAGTAAATAAAATTACCATAGAAGAGTTAATTGTAAATCAAAGTAAGATAAAAAGCGTAAATTCATTTCGTTACCTTGGGATTATTCTCGATGAGCTTTTATCCTTCCGTAAACATCCTGATTATTTGAGATTGAAACTTGCCCATAACTTAGGTTGTCTTCATAGATTGAAACATGTGTTTCCTTTTTCCATCCTTAAAATTTTATACCATTCTCTAATTGAATCATATCTAAATTATTGCCCTGTAATCTATCTTAATACATTTAGGGTTCATCTGCAACCTTTTCAGATAATTAAAAATAAGGCAATTAGAGTTCTGGTTACTTTGGTTCATCGCCCAATGAGGCTTCACAATCTCTCGGAAACCCAAACTTTATATGTTTTTCTCAATATACTTAATCTTAAACAGCTGAAATACCTGCATACAGCAATGTGGTATTATGATATTCAATCTTCAACAAATAACTTCTATGATCTTGGTATAATCGAGATTCCCATTTCTCCTGCCCACCCCGTCCGCTCCAAGAAGTATCGCCTTCCTCCAATTAAATCAGAAAGAGCTAGATTCTCAATCAGATACCAGATTCCTCATATTGTAAATAAACTTAATTTAGTAGAAATATTCCCAAGTTTCAAGAGCAGATCTTCTTTGGAAAAGAACATATTTCAAAAATGGTTCTTTGTCTGGATGTTGGGATTGATGAATAATTGATATTAGAATGAATTGTGTTGTGATGTTCTCGCGCTGGGGTGGCCTCCTCTGTTATGTCCTACCTTGTATGTTTTTTGTTTTTGTTTATATTCTGTATTTGTTAGTTCGGCATTTTCTTATATTTGTTTATGGCCGACACATTGAGCCCTGCTCTCCGTCGACCAGTTTAGAAATTTATTTGTCATGTGTTTTTGTCAATAAAAGATCTTGTCCTGTCTTGTCTTCGAAAAATAAAGTTTTTGCCCGTTTTTGGTGTTCATTATGCGAATCAGTATCTTTTCCAATCTATTTTGAGCATTGGAGTACTTTTGGCCAAGGACTTGAAGGAACAAAGTTGAAAGTGGCAAGAAAATAATGTTTGTTGACGGTTTTCTTTGGAAGGTTCGTACCACTAACCTTAAAATTTGTTTGCACATTAGGATATCCTTGACCCTGGGACTTACAGTTACCCTAAATATTTGAAGTTCCTCGGAAAAACAGGAAATTTTCGTACAAATCAATAATATTATGGCTATTCGTTTTTCAATAGGGTGCAGTTGGACTGAGGACTTGGCATACGATTTTCAAGCTTATAAAGACAAAAAGATGGCTATTTTTTGGACGGTCCAAACCCAGCCTACATTTTTCTGCAAATTAAGGTCTTTTGGGTTCAACAGCTAAATGATGTAAATTTCAAGCCGTAAAGGCAAAAGGTTTGGCTGGTTTTGAGCCAATAGCTTAAAGATGTAAGTTTCAAGGCGTTTCCCCCCAAAGGACCCCTTTTTGTGCAAACAAGTGTCTTTTTTTTTACTTTGTTAGCAATGGGGTATCCTTAGCCTTTAGGATTAAAGATAAGAATTTCAAGTCGGTCGGAAAAAAAATATTTCCAAGTTATGTTTTCACATTAGGCTGCTAGGTATTTAGAAATATGGGTTTCAAACCAATCAGAAACATAAGGTTGTTTGTCATATTTATACGCTCTCTGGCACCCTCTAATCCCCAATAAATGTTGGAGATCCCCTTAGCCAGTGAAACAATGACACAAAGTTGATAAGACTTCAAGCCGATAAGAAAGTAAAGTTTTTGCTAAGGTAAAACAAGAATCAGTGTGGACATCCCCCTCCCTCCAAAAAGCTAGAGCCCGAAAAGGACAAAACCTTTTCCTAACCTTTCTCCTTCCCCCAGGACAAAATTATTCTCATCATAAGTGTCTGTAAAGAATTGCAACCTCCAAGTTTATTTTTCCCCTATCGCTGTCATTTCAAATTTTCAATAAATAACCTGTGGATAGAGAAGTTGCTGCTAAAGTCGTAATTAATAGTTTTACTCTAGAAAACGAAATTTCTATAAAACTTTTGTAACTGCGGGAGGACAAAATTCTCACTAAGCTCGCCCGACAATCGGATTTAGCCTTTACACGATTCAATACTACCGAAGGAACGGTGATCATTTATATACGCAGCCATTTTGTGTTTGTTCTACCATAAAAATATACCACACTATAGTTCATATGTTATAAACAAATCATAAAACACTGACTGAAGGCAATGTTCTATATGAAGATAAATGCATGGAACAAGACACAGCAAAAATCACATTGAATTGCAAACGAAAATGTTGCACAAAGAAATGCGGTTAGAAGGCAAAGCAAAATTTACATGGAATGAACGAACGAGTTAGTTTACTGAATTGCAAATGAAAATTTGTTCGACCAGAAATCAATCTTGAAAGAAAAAATAAAATGCGAAAATAAACTAAAGTGAATTAAAACTTAAGAATAACTAGAAAACTATGCCATTGCACAATTTCCATATTTCAGCAATTACAATTGAATAAGGGTGTGATAATTCAGCGTCTGTAAATGAAAAACGGGAAGGAAGATTTGAATTTACGCAATGGCTTCTTATTTCACATTAAATTACCTATTTGTCACCCTACGTATTGATATTAAAGGAATTTGCGATCACAAAATATGTGATAGGGATGATCATATCAAATCATAAATGGAATGAGCGGTTAAAAAAGAAGCAACAGTGAGAATAACAACGCGTCCCAGGAAAAAACTAGGAAGGAGGAATTGAATATACAGTAGAATTTCCCAATTTAATTGAGACAATTTAATTTACAGGTATATATATATATATATATTATATATATATATATATATATATATATATATATATATATATATATATATATATATATATATATATATATATATATATATATATATATATATATATATATATATATATATATATATATATATATATATATATATATATATATATATATATATATATATATATATATATATATATATATATATATATATATATATATATATACCTGTAAAGACAAAACCTTACCAGAAAAAAAATATGCTCCTACAGTAAATCCTATTGCATTTTGTGAGTAAACAGTTCTGATCAGCTTACGCATATTAGTTAACCGTAGGTAACCCCACGTTCACTTGACCTTGCATATTAAGTTAGGGTTAATAATATGCGCTCTGATCTGCTTACGTAAGTAGGTAACCCCATGTTCACCTGACCTTGCATAGTAAATTATGGTTAATAATATGCGCTCTGATCAGCTTACGCAATTAGGTAACCCCATGTTCACCTGACCTTGCATAGTAAATTAGGATTAATGGGCGCTCGAGGTATGGTATAAGAGAGTGCAAGATTGTCCGTTCAGTTCAATTTTAGACTTGGCTAGGAGAAGAGCGATTTTCAACATGAAGAGGAAGTGTGACATTACGTCGTTTTTCCCGCCAAAGCGGACCAGGGATGTTTCTGACAGTGGCATTAGCGGGACGTCTGCGGAGCATTCATCTACACCTGTGGATCTGAAGGGCATTGGAGCCATCGTTGAAGCTTCTGAATCACGCACACTGGAACCAACCACGACGCAACACGCACTTGCACCAATCCAGTCGTTGTTTGCAAATGACATCGGTCATTTTGTCAACAAATCATCCAGTCTCGATTCAAATTCTAAACTTCGTTTGCTGAAGAGCCCTTGGACTCCAGATGTCTCCTACATTTGTCCAGTATCCGAAAAACGGAAGCTGAAGTTTCAGCTAACTTCGCTCGCTCGTTTCAGTTGGTTGTCCTACTCTCCGTCTGAGGACTCTGCTTTTGGCAGATTTTGCGTTCTGTTCTCGTCAAAGACAGCTGGCAAAGGCTGCCACCAGCGCTTGTATGTAAATACTTGCCTTGTTTTTGCGTTACTAAAAAAAAAAAAAAAAAAAAAAATGCTCCTTATAGATAAGAAAGTATGCCTAGTGGACGCGTCCTCGTTTGAAAGGGGTATACTAGCGGTCTTGAATTAATGTAATGTTGCTCGAGGATGTTAGACAAAGTCTACGGGAAAAAAATCGGGTAAAACCCCCCCGAACAAAAATCCTGGATACGGCCCTGATATATATATATATATATATATATATATATATATATATATATATATATATATATATATATATATATATATATATATATATATATATATATATATATATATATATATATATATATATATATATATATATATATATAAGCGCTATCGTTTGCTTACATTACACATAAGTCTGGAATTGAAAATACGTCTCAAAGGTTACATTTTATACCTGATTTATAGCATTTCCTTCCCTTGTCTGCAAGTTTGCATGAATCACTGCTATATTCATCATAAGGCAACATTTCGTATCCATCCATATTACTAGTTCGTAGTCTACCTCCTCTATACTCACGTAATGACCTCGATTCAAGCTCTGAAGATCCGTAGATAAGCGAGCCATCTATCCAGTGAGTCACCTAAATAAATTCAAAGACATATTTAGAAACTTGTGTACTTTGGGAGCAAAATTAACTACCATGAACTAGAAAAAAAACTAGATTTTAGGAAATAATTCAAATAGGTAGCAGATACTATTGAAAAATGGAAGTAGTTTTCATATCAGTTAATTGTACAGATACAAAATTTTTTCTTTATTCTTTTTTTAGTCTTATTTTGCATCACAGTTTATAATTATCCAGTATGATCTTTCCCTATCTCACCCATTATAAAAACCCGGACTGAGGTGCGAATGCTCCAGAGAACATTTTTGCAGATATAAACATAAGCGGCATTAGATCTTTTCACGGGTAGACAAAGAATATTCACCTACGGAACAAGTACTGACAAACAGGGTTGCCAACTGGACATATTTTATGTCCTAAGGACATATTTCTGTGTGCCTGGACATAATGACATAATAGGGCAAAAAATGGACACATTTTAGAAATTTGGGACACAGAGTGGACACATTTTCCAAATTCATGACGTAAAACAAATGACTTTCATAAAATAATGTCACTCATCACCAAATGAGTGCTAAGACTTATATCTACTTATTTTTTAAGCTCTGTATTTATTTTCCGGGGTTGCTTGCTCTTCCCTGAAGCAAACTTTCTGAAAATACCTTCAAAATTCTATCACCCATAAATGGTAATATTAGCCCTGATGTTTACTCGCCACGGTCAAGATAAAGGACAAGCTGTCGCCTTTTTCAAATATTAAATAAAAAAAAACAAGTTTTTTTTTAAACTGAAAGTAAGGAACGACGTTAAAACTTAAAACGAACAGAAATTATTCCGTGCATGAAAGGGGCTGTCCCCTCCTCAACACCTCGCTCTTTACGCTAAAGTTTTTCATTGTTCCAAAAAAAATATAGAGTTGTGAGAAAGTCAAACTGTATATATATATATATATATATATATATATATATATATATATATATATATATATATATATATATATATATATATATATATATATATATATATATATATATATATATATATATATATATATATATATATATATATATATATATATATATATACAGTTTCACTTTCTCACAACTCTATATTTTTTTTGAACAATGGAAAACTTTAGCGTAAAGAGCGAGGTGTTGAGGAGGGGACAGCCCCTTTCATGCACGGAATAATTTCTGTTCGTTTTAAGTTTTAACGTCGTTCCTTACTTTCAGTTAAAAAAAATTCTTTTTTTTTTAGATCAAACAGTTCGTGGTAACGAACTGTAAGTAAGGAGCGAGCCGGCTCAATGGTAACCGAAACTCTAGAAAACAGGTTTTTGATACCAATAGATATATCAAAAGAATCAGATTGCAATGCTGATTTTAAATCTATAATTTTCATCAAGTTTAGTGCTACCCATCAAAAGTTACGCGCCTGAGAAAATATGGCTGATTTTCAAAAAAAGGGGAGAAACACCCCCTAAAAGTTATAGAACCTTACTGACATTCACAAAATCACACCATCATATTCAGCGTATCAGAGAACCCTACTGTAGTGCTTCCAAGATCCTGTCTGCAAAAATGTGGAATTTTCCATTTTTTGCCAAACGAAAGATCACGGATGCGTGTTTAGTTGTTTGTTTTTTTTTGTTTTTTTTTTCCAAGAGGTAATAGTATCGACCCAGTGATCCTAGAAAATCGTGGGAGGTCTCATTGGGAATGAAAATTAAAAGTTCTAGTGCCCATTTTAAGTGACAAAAAAAATGGAGGGCAACTAGGCCCCCTCCCACGCTTATTTTTTTCCCAAAGTCACCCGATCAAAATTTTGAGATAGCCATTTTGTTCAGCATGGTCGAAAATATAATAACTATGTCTTTTAGGGTGACTTAATCCCCCGAAGTATACAGATGGAGGGCTAAAAGTTCTGAAGTTTACCCAATGTTAACATATAGTACTGGTTATTGGAAAGTATACAGAAGTTTTCAGGAAGTTTTTTTTCTGGTAGTGGGAGGGAAGGATGGGTCGGGGGTTATGTTGGAGGATCTGTTCATTAAGGAAGTTTTCTTGGGGGAAGGGAAATTGCCATGAAGGGGGCGCCGGACTTGCCAGCATTATTTATTGGTTCTTGGGAAGTATACAACCATTTTCAGGAAGAATTTTTTCTGGAGGGGGGGCTAGAGGAGGGGGTTACTCTGGAGAATATGTCCTTGGAGGATGTTTCTGTGGGGGAAGAGACATTTCTATGAAGGGGGCCTGGATTTCCAATCATTATTTAAAAAACGATCAGAAATTAAATAAAAAAACCCAAGTTTTTTCAACTGAAATGTAAGAAGGAATATTAGAACTTAAAACGAACAGAAATTATAACTTATATGAGGAGGTTCTCCCCCAAGTCAATACCTCGCTCTTTACGCTACAGTTTTTTTTAGTGCTTTCAAAAGAGCTATCTATTCTAATTAAACGTCCTTTGTGATTCAGGGGTTGGTGAATCAAAATTTTTTCTAACTTTTAACGTAAAGAGCGTTGTATTGACTAAGGGGAGAACCCCTCGTAATAACATATACGTAATAAAAAAACAATAAAAACAAGCGATACGCTGTAATCGAAACTTAAAACGGTTTGATGTCAATAAATGTATCAAAAGAATGTGTTTATAATGCTGATTCTAAATATATAAACTTTATTAAGTTTAGTATTACTCATCAAAGGCTACGAGCCTGAGAAAATTTACTCGATTTTTTAAAGAGGGGGAAACATCCCCTACAAGTGAAAGAATTTTAATGAAAATCACACCGT
>NC_142802.1:74330985-74425985 GCF_049724085.1 Artemia sp. Qi Xiang Cuo | reverse complement strand
TATTTTGAGTCCAAGCCTCCTTGATTATATTGAATTGGTGACTAATCAATTTGATTGGTGTGGGAAATTGCGTCGTGATACAGTCACCCCTGAAAAAAAAAATTCTCAATAGTGTCCCTGTGTTCTTCAAAGTAAAAAAGTGTCCAAAAGCCTTTAACTCAACCTTCGTGCAACTGAACCCCTTTTGTATAAGTCTCAAATATTTTATATTATTATAATGAATACATCGAAGAGTCATATTTTGCCTTTTTGTTTAAAAGGATCCTTGCTAAATGTAATATTGCTAGGAACTTAGTTTTCAGCAATTTATAACGGTAATAGAATTGATCCTGAGCTTTAAAGTACTTGATCAGATACCTTTTGATCCTAAGCTTTAGATTACTTGAATAGATATCTTAGCGTTTTAAAGATGAAATTTGAGTTGTATATGCCTGAGTGGATCGCATATGCTTGAGATATTAAGAGTTTTGAATCCGATAAGACTAAATTCTTGTTTTAGATGTTAATTTATTCAGTTTCTTTAGTATATAATGTAATTTCAATTTGGCTTTTTAAACAGTTTTGAATACCCATTCTATCAATATAAGTTCAAAAATGTATGGCGTTTTTGATTGTGAGTACATTGGGGTGAAGAAATCAGCGTGTGGTATGATTTTTGAATGCTCTTTTCTACTGATGACTACTGATCTTCAGGAGGTCTCTTGTTATCATTGGTTTATAAACTATAATATGTATGCGTACAGTGAAGAGAGCTGGCGGAGTACACTTTACTTTATAAACAAAATGGGTTTGTATAATAGAACGATTCATCCATCTTATACCAACGGGGAGGATTCATCCCATGTTCAGGATGAAGTTAGAGAGATATGCTGTTTGTTCGGCGTAATTGCACTATATGCAAAAGGGAATATACCCTCTGATAGACTTTTAATTGAGAAATGCATGTCGGGTATACCAATATTCAACCTGGAGGATTTTGGCTGTGAGAAATTTCCGGGTAGGATACACAACCGCGAGGATGAAGTTCGATTTTTTAGTAAATAGATACCAATACATATTCCTTCTCGGAATATGTGTGGCAGATATTCTAAGAAGAAGAAGAAGCAAGTCCCTAATATAGATTGGAACCATACTGAGTGGCCGACAAACAATGATGAATTATTAGAATAGTCATCACACTCATGACTAACCAACGGTCTTTTTAAAGACCACCAATCCTATAAACACTTCATAACTATGGTAATATAAATCTTTTAGGTTCAATGTTTGAAGCTAGCTTCAGCTGAAGCTTAGGATAGTAGCGGACATCCTACTGTAGGGACTCATTTGAATGACAATTAAAAGTTCTAGCGCTCTGTTTAAGTGAGCAAGAAAAAAAAACTGAAAGGGTAACTATGCTCCATTCAATGTTCAATTTCCCCAAAGTTACAAAATGCATATTTTTAGACAGCTATTTTGTTCAGCATAGTCGAAATATCTAATAACTATGTCAGACATGTGTGTGTGTGTGTGTGTGTGTGTATGTGTTTGTGTTTTTTTTGTGGTTGTTTTTTTTTTTATTTATTTTGTTTGTTTTTTTTGTTTTTATTTGTTTTTTGTTGTTGTTGTTTTTTTTTGTTTGGGTAGCTTTTTTTTTTGTTGTTTTTTTTTTTTTTTTGTTTGTGTTTGTGTTTGTTTGTTTATGTTTGTTTTTGTGTGTGTGTGTGTGTGTCTTTGTGTTTTTTTGTTTGTTTTTTTCTGTTTGTGTGTTTTTGTGTGTTTTTTATTTTGTGTGTGTCTGTGTGTTTGTGTGTGTGTGTGTATGTGTGTCTGTGTGTGTGTGTGTGTGTGTGTGTGTGTGTGTGTGTGTGTGTGTGTGTGTGTGTGTGTGTGTGTGTGTGTGTGTGTGTGTGTGTGTGTGTGTGTGTGTGTGTGTGTGTGTGTGTGTGTGTGTGTGTGTGTGTGTGTGTGTGTGTGTGTGTGTGTGTGTGTGTGTGTGTGTGTGTGTGTGTGTGTGTGTGTGTGTGTGTGTGTGTGTGTGTGTGTGTGTGTGTGTGTGTGTGTGTGTGTGTGTGTGTGTGTGTGTGTGTGTGTGTGTGTGTGTGTGTGTGTGTGTGTGTGTGTGTGTGTGTGTGTGTGTGTGTGTGTGTGTGTGTGTGTGTGTGTGTGTGTGTGTGTGTGTGTGTGTGTGTGTGTGTGTGTGTGTGTGTGTGTGTGTGTGTGTGTGTGTGTGTGTGTGTGTGTGTGTGTGTGTGTGTGTGTGTGTGTGTGTGTGTGTGTGTGTGTGTGTGTGTGTGTGTGTGTGTGTGTGTGTGTGTGTGTGTGTGTGTGTGTGTGTGTGTGTGTGTGTGTGTGTGTGTGTGTGTGTGTGTGTGTGTGTGTGTGTGTGTGTGTGTGTGTGTGTGTGTGTGTGTGTGTGTGTGTGTGTGTGTGTGTGTGTGTGTGTGTGTGTGTGTGTGTGTGTGTGTGTGTGTATGTGTGCGTGTGTGCATGTGTGTGTGTGTGCGTGTGTGCATGTGTGTGTGCGTGTGTGTATGTGTGTCTGTGTGCGTGTGTGTGTGTGTGTGTGTGTGTGTGTGTGTGTGTGTTTTTGTGTTTGTGTGTGTTTTTTTTTTTGTGCGTTTATGTGAGAGTTTATGTTTGTGTTTGTGTGTGTGTTTTTGTTTGTATCTGTGTTTGTGTGCTTGCGTGTGTATGTGTGTGTGTGTGTGTGTGTGACATTTTTCAACACCAATCTCAACATTTTCTCAAAGTTTCAACTCAATACCTTCAGTTATTCTTAAAATATTGCAGATCCTCCTTTTTAAAAACTGCATGCACATAGTGCCTTTTGATTTTTCAACACCACTCTCAACATTTTCTCAAAGTTTCAACTCAATACCTTCAGTTATTCTTAAAATATTGCAGATATTCCTTTTTAAAAACTGCATGCATATAGCGAGTTTTGATTTTTCAATAACACGCTCAACATTTTCTCAAAGTTTCAACTCAATACCTTCAGTTATTCTTAAAATATTGAAGATAATCCTATTTAAAAACTGCATGCACATAATGTCTTTTGATTTTTCAACACCACTCTCAACATTTTCTCAAAGTTTCAACCCAATACCTTCAGTTATTCTTAAAATATTGCAGATATTCCTTTTTAAAAACTGCATGCATATAGCGCCTTTTGATTTTTCAATACCACGCTCAACATTTTCTCAGTTATTCTTAAAATATTACAGATCCTCCTTTTTAAAAACTGCATGCATATAGCGCCTTTTGATTTTTCAACACCACTCTCAACATTTTCTCAAAGTTTCAGCTCAATACCTTCAGTTATTCTTAAAATATTGCAGATATTCCTTTTTAAAAACTGCGTGCACTTTTCTTTTCATAGGTGGCGTTGGGGGATACGACTCAATAGTAAGCGAATCTTCAAAAATGGAATTTTGATACCAATTGACAGGAATTGGGTTTTTATGCAGATTGCAATTATATAAATTTCATTACGTTTAATATCTAGCCACCAAATGCTCCAAGCCTCAAAAAAAAAATGGGGTTTTGAAAACAGGGAGCCCGATTTTCGGAAAAGGGGAGTTTCACTCGTGAGGCATTCTTAACCATCGCAATACCTTTACGCAAATACCTTTTCGCAAAAAATTCGCAAATCTCGTAAACTAAAGAAGTAATTACCCTTTTCAAAAACATTACTCGCTCTATTAATGAAACCCATGAAACGAATAGCCAAGTTTAAAAAAAAACTACTAATCAACTTACAGATGAATGACCACGGATCTAACATAAAAAAAAAACTTGTATATCATGAAATAGAAATCTACGTCAGAAAAACTTGTCCTTAATAGGACCGGTATCAAATGACCCTGGTAACCCCAATGCATTGAAAACCTACACACATATCCATGCCTTCAGGCGTAAGTTTGAATGTAAGTTTTTAACCTTTATATGACTTACTACTGTTAGTTACGTAAGTTAATTTGTAAAGACATCCATTTAGCAAAAGAAAAGTAAAATTTTTATGCAAATAAAAGCTGCATTAACTAAAAAACGATCAGAAATTAAATAAAAAAAAACAAGTTTTTTAAACTGAAAGTAAGGAGCGACATTAAAACTTAAAACGAACAGAAATTATTCC
The DNA here is from genome assembly GCF_049724085.1 of Artemia sp. Qi Xiang Cuo. Classification (NCBI taxonomy): domain Eukaryota; kingdom Metazoa; phylum Arthropoda; class Branchiopoda; order Anostraca; family Artemiidae; genus Artemia; species Artemia sp. Qi Xiang Cuo. Next base: position 74,421,868 of record NC_142802.1, on the reverse strand, counting down.
GTATATGAAAGGGGCTGTCCCCTCCTCAACGCCTCGCTCTTTACGCTAAAGTTTTACTCTGTCTCACAAATTTATTTTTTAAAACAATAAAAAACCTTAGCTTAAAGAGCGAGGCGTTGAGGACGGGACAGCCCATTTCATATACGGAATAATTTCTGCTCGTTTTAAGTTTTAATGTTGCTCCTTACTTACAGTTAAAAAAAACTTGTTTTTTTTATTTAATATATATAAAAGGCGACAAATATATATATATATATATATATATATATATATATATATATATATATATATATATATATATATATATATATATATATATATATATATATATATATATATATATATATATATATATATATATATATATATATATATATATATATATATATATATATATATATATATATATATATATATCGCTCCTAACTTTCAGTTAAAAAACTTTTTTTTTTATTTAATTTATGAACGTTTTTGAATTAATGCAGCTTTGATGTTAGCTCACCGTACATGAATAATTAAAACAAAATTTGCATAATAATTTAACTTTTTTGGCTAAATGGCTTTTGCATACTTTTGATTTGACGTAACTTACAAATTAACTTACATTGCCCGTAGTTAATACCTCCCTTTTTACGCCAAAGTTCAAATTTTCTTCCTGTTTTCTAAGAATGGCCCTTTAATCATAAATGCCGTTAATGATAATAAATAGATCTGATGAAACTAAAAAAAAATTAGCGCAAAGAGTAGGGTAATGACTAGGGGGCGAACCCAATCATGTACGTATTAATTTCTGTTTGTTTTAAGTTTTGGTGTTGCTCCTTACTTTCAGTTGAAAAATTGTTTTTTTATTTAATTTCTTATTGTTTTTAAATAATGCTGGGAAATCCGACACCCCCTTCATAGCAATGTCCCTTCCTCCACGGAAAGCTCCTCCCACGTAAAACCCGACCCCCTCCAACTACCAGAAAAAATTTGCCCTGAAAACTTCTGTATACTTCACAATAACCAATATTATATGTAAACATTGGAAATAGTTCATAACTTGCAGACCGTCCCCCGGAGACTGTGGGGGTCATCTTCAAGGACATAGTTATTGCATTTTTCGAACATGCTGAACAAAATGGCTATCTAAAAATTATGACCCGGTGACTTTAGAAAAAAAGTGAGCGTGGGAGGGGGCTTAGTTGCCCTCCATTCTTTTTGTTCACTGAAAAAGAGCACTAGAACTTTTAATTTCCGTTCTGAAAAAGCAAATCCATCATTTTTCTGGTCTGCCCTAAGAAAATGTAAGGATGCCAAGGATAAAGAAAAATACAAGAATCTTTCTGATTTTATGCTAACGTTATGTGGCCTGCCACACTCTTCAGCAGCTGCTGAAAGACAGTTTACGCTACTTGGTAACATCAGAACCAAATTACGGAATGGCCTTCTAATGCAAACGACTGGTTGTTTAATGCATGGCAAGCAACTAATTTGGCGTTCTGGAGCGTTGCTGCAATCCTGGATTATACATTTTGAAATGCGCAAGAAATACCGATTGTTAAATAGCTAGCAAAGGAAGATATAAGGCTGACTCTAATGCTGAACATAATTTTCAAGATGAATTCTCGCTAGAAGACTAATCTTAAGCTCCCAAAAATTATTTTTAATGTTTATTTTTATGAGTTTTGTGCTTGTATTAAATGTTTTTTTTCGTTTTCAATATATTTGATGTTGACTGGCCGCTTTGAAAGATGTTTCCAAAGCGTCTTTTGGTCAATATCCCAATTGATAAGAAAAATAACTTCTAGGTTCTGAGATTTCAAGATGGACATATTTTGGACATATGTAACACGAAATATGGACATATTTTGGCTAAAAATGAAATAATTTTGGTTACTCAGGGGACATATTTATGGACCGAAAAGTTGGCAACCCTGCTGACAAAACCACTTGGCCGGCTCAACCAATAAGTGGACAATAAGTACAGAAATAAGTGGGAGGAGCTTTTTGTTCGCACCGAGAATGAAGAGTCAGAAATCGTTTGCGGTAAACTTACTGGATAATTTTATAAACTGTGTTTTGCATATACAAAATGCATTTTGTTTTCTTGGAAACATGTTTTCATCTTGCATTTACTCTTTATAAACAAACAGCTGTAATAATATAAACAGACAAGTAATACGACTCAACTCATTACTTCCTATTTTCGACGTAACACCTCTAGTTAGGTGTTGTTTTCTTAGGCCACACTGCCGTTCTCTAACAAAAAAATAAACTTTCAAATGGGGATAATTCTATTTATTTAGACAGTGAAAAAACAGGTACAAAAGTCCAGATATTTCGATCACATATACAGCGACCGTCTCTACTGAAGACGGTCGCTGTATATGTGATTGAAATATCTGGAAATTTGTGCCTGTTTTTTCACTGTCTAAATAAATGGATTTATCCCCATTTGAAAGTTTATTTGTTCCTCATTATACCCATTATAAGAACATTATAATTATCCTTTGAGAATTTCCGACAGATGCATACAATCCTCATCCCTATATGACCCAAAAAAGGCTTTACTATATGACCCAAAAAGAAAGATGTGATGGCTCAGATTAGGCCGAGACCGTACAAAATTGTTTGAAATTTGGGACAATTACTTCAAATAGAATGGTAGTTACAATTTTGTTGTCGAGATTTTCATTTGATATGGCCAACCCTTTCAGAGCAACAAATATGATGCTGGTGCATTATTAGATACACACTTCTGTCAAAAGTTCTTGCTTTACAAGAATTCTCTAGGTAGAAATTTATTTAGTGTTTGTTTAAACTATAATATATAAAATTTTAATTAAAAAAGCAATTGGAAACAAGAAAATAAAGAAAATAATCATAAACAGCCAGAAAAGAAAAATTATAAAACAGATTACACTACGTTCTCAGCTTTTCAGCTATATATTGAGTACCATTTCAATTATAATACCAACTATGATTTCTTTAATATATACAATGAATGTTACATTTTACATTTTCATAAGACTAATTGTTTTATTAATTTACAGAAATATAGAAAATTTTGTGAATTGTTGCACAAGAATAGACTAATTTATTTGCTATTGTCAGATGCAAAGATGTATAAAAGGATTTTAGAAAGTCCATGTTGGAGCTCCTTAAAAAGAGACAAATTTCATTTTAAATAATTAACAATACCAAAAGAAACGTCATGTTTCAATTACAGGTTCGAGAGGCCTCCCAGCGCCGTATCCAGGGGGGGTGTTTTACCCAGTTTGAACCCCACCCCCCCCCGAAATTTTTGAGCGAGTCAAAAAATAGTCTAAAAAATACCTGTAAAGACAAAACCTTACCAGGAAAAAATATGGTTCCACACTAAATCCTATTGTATTTTGTGGGTAAACGGTTGTGCAATTGCTTACGCAATTACTAATTGCGTTCCTAGTTTACTGTCCCATTAATCCTAATTTAATATGCAAGTTGAGGTAAACATGGGGTTACCTAATTACCAATTAGGTAACCCCATGTTCACCTGACCCTGCATTGTAAATTAGGATTAATGGGCGCTCGAGGCAAATGTTATAAGAGGACGGAGCAAGATTGTCAATTCAGTTCAGTTCAATTTCGGAATTGGATAAAAGAAGTGCGATTTTCAACATGAAGAGGAAGTGTGACATTACGTCGTTTTTGGCGCAAAAGTGGACCAGGGATGTTTCTTACAGTGACGTTAGCGGTACGTCTGCGGAGCATTCATCTACACCAGTAGATCTGGGGGGCACTGGACCCAACCCAGTCTTTTTCGTCATTTGCAAGTGACATCGGTCGTTTTGTCAAAACAAATCATGCAATGCAATTTCTAAATTGCGTTTGCTGAAGAGCCCTTGGACTCCAGATATCTCCTACATTTTTCAAGTATCCGAAAAACAGAGGCTGAAGTTTCCGTTAACTTGGCTCGCTCGTTTCAGTTGGTTACCCTACTCTCCGTCTGAGGACGCTACTTATCGCGGATTTTGCATTCTGTTCTCGTCAGAGAAAGCTGGCAAAGGCTGCCCCCAGCGCTTGGGGAATCTAGTCACCAAACCATTCAGAAACTGGAAGGATGCGATAGGGTGCTTCACAGTTCACCAACAAGCAAAGTTTAATAGGAACTGCAACGTATCGGTCGAAAACTTCATTTCTGTCTCGGAGAAAAGGCAGGACAATACCTTGAACCAACTAGACACGTCGACGAAAGCGCAGTTTCAAGAAGATCACCAGAAGTTGCGACCAATTGTTGAGACGGTAATATTTTGTGGGCGGCAACAGCTTGCCCTTCGTGGTACCAACGATTCCGGTCCCATTTCGGTCTCGGATCCAGAACCTTCTCACAATGATAGCAACTTCCGAGCATTACTGCGACTGAGGGCAAGACACGGTGATGGTGTTCTGAAGAACCATCTTCTTTCTGTGGCCTATAATGCAACATATCTTTTTTCCATCATCCAGAATGGTATTATCGCCGCATCCGGGGAGCTTCTTCAGCAGTCTATTGTGGAAAGAGTAAACGCAAGTTCATGCTTTTCGGTGCCTGCCGATGAAACGATGGATGTTTCAAATACCGAGCATCTGTCTATTTGCGTCCACTACACTTTCAAAGAGAACCTGCGTGAGGACTTCCTTGGTTTTACCCCAGTTTCTGATTTAACTGGGTAAGGTCTGGCTTCATCAATCCTGCAATTTCTCGAAAGCCTTGGTCTTAATCAGAACAAGATGGTTGGTCAGGGATATGATGGTGCAGCAGCGATGAGTAGGTATCTTAGGGGTGTTCAGGCAGTTATACGTGAGTAGTATCCGAAGGCACTTTACGTCCATTGTAGTGTGCACAGTCTCAACTTGGTCATCTCTTCTGTATGCTCTATTCCGGCGTTTAAGCATTTCTCCAGAGTCTTATCTCAAGTCTGCAGTTTTTACTATACTTCCCCACTCAGGACACAAAATTTAAATGAGAAGATCAATGAAATACTACCGGATTCAAGGAAACATACTTTAGCCTGACTCTACGAAACCAGATAGGTGGAGCACCACGATTTAGTCGTGCGTTTTCTTGAGCTATACCGATCAATCCTGCGATCCCTGGAAGCTCCTGAAGAGAACAGAAATGCAGAAATGTATGCAAAACCGGCGCAGTTGCTGGACACGATGAACCAGTCGCAATTTGTTATGTTTCTCTATTTGGTCAAAGAGCTTTTCTGCCTTACCCTTCCACTGTGCAAGACTCTTCAGTCAGTTGACTGTGATTTGGCAGATGCATGCAGGCATGTGGAAACTGTCCTTTCAAAAACAAAGGAAATGCGAGGAAATACTGCTACTGCTTCCACGGCTATTTTCGACGAAGCTCAGCATTTTGCCAGCGACTTAGGACTGGAGACGACTCGTCCAAGGACGAGAGGTGCCCGAAGTATGCATGCAGACGATCCAGACCTTCTCAACCACTATAGAACCTCGCTCTTTATTCTTTTCCTGGACCACTTCACTTCCGAGTTAAAAGAACGATTTGAGCTTCACCAGAAACTGCTGTTAATTCGCCTGCCAAAATTGTTTCCGTCGATCTGAAGGCATTAAACCTGGAGTCACTAGTTGAGTTGTGTGGCGATATTCTTCCCAAATCAGACTGTCTGAAGCAAGAGATTGAGCTATGGCCCATCAAGATGGAGAATGTTCCGATATCAGATAGACCTACTTGTGCTGTGTCTTCACTTCAGGCATGTAACTCCACCTTTTTTCTAAATGTTTTTCTTCTTCTGGCTGTTCTTGCGACGTTACCTGTTAGCGCTGCTACTCCGGAAAGAAGTTTCTCAACGCTCAGAAGGCTCAAAACCTGGCTGAGAAATTCAACACGAGAAGAACGACTGAGTGGCTTATATATATATATATATATATATATATATATATATATATATATATATATATATATATATATATATATATATATATATATATATATATATATGACATTTAGTAACTGAATGATGTGGATCTATTTTTAAACATGGTGCATGAAATTATGTTTGGTAATCTTTAACCTATAGATAATAATTTTTAGACCTCTTAAGAAGTTAGTGACTTCTGTACATAGTAAGGGCATATCCAGCATTTTACTTGTGCGTGTGTGTTTTTTTCGTGGGGTGTTTTTACAAAAAAATTACAAAACTTGTTAAAATTTGTTTATGTACATTTTTGTCATTTGTTTACGGGTCAGACAAAAATTTGGAGGGGGGAGGGCAAACCCAGTAACCCCTTAAATTGGATACGGCCCTGGTAAACAGACCAGCCTATGAAGCTCCACCAAGAAAATCTTCTCCACTTCTTGACTGTGCCCTATAGGGCACAACGCAGGGTAGAGACTTTTGGGGCAGTGCTCCTTCCTCCCTAAGTCCCAAATCTTCCAGATTTTAACTTATATTTCTAGATATAATTCACATATCTTTTCGAACTGTTTTCCTGTCTAAGATGTGAGCCCCCCCCCCATGGCCTATATCGTTTGGTTCTTTCTTGACAATATGTTGTGGAACAAATCTTACCTGATTCATTTGTTCAGCATATCCAAATGAACAGTCAGATCTTGGAGCAACCATAGATCTTACAAAATTAAGGCACTTTACGCCATATTGGGAGTAAAATGGGTCACCGGGTAGTATATCAACAACGAAACAGTGTGGATGTTTGTATTCTTTTGAGACATAATCGCCATATGGTGAACAGCACTGTATAGCACTATTATTCGCTAGAAAATATGAGTTAAGTTAAATACTTTTTAACCCCAGCCTCACAATCGCAGAAGTGTTAACAGGGCTTAAGCTTAATTAAAATTTCCGCGTTTATGCTGAGCATTGTTTGCAAGAACATGCTGAATAAGAGTATTAATGAAAGCGAAATCGTCTTTCAAGACTAATATGAATATGGTGTGAGTGGTATAGATGAAAATAGTTGGAAAAGCCAGATTCTGCAATATTTCGAGGTCAGATTTCACAATTAACCTGCAGTCATGCCAAGTTTTAGAATCAAATTAATAGCAAAAGATATGGAGGATGTAGCATCTATTATTTCCAAATCGGACTTACTATCCAGGCTTAGCGTAAATTTTGGCAAAACTGATCTCCCATTTTTCTGCTATGCAGTAAAATTAACAGCTGTTCTAACAAATTGCTAAAAAAACATGATCTGAGCCATGGCCTTCATCTAAATAGATTATTCGATTCCACCAGTTAGCAGAATGGAGCTTGTAATTCCAAGTTCAAATGTGCATTTTGTTTTTGTTTTTTTAACCTCCTAGGAACTTAGCATTCTGTTTGTTTTATATCATTAAGCTTTTTCTCGGAAATTAACAGCTAAAAGTTTACTTATCAACGACTTGACGTATTTTATCCCGCAGAATTGACACAAACAGATAATGAATACAACTTTGACTGTTTTGAAAAGGTTATTGTAGCTTTTTGACTTCACAAAAGGGGTATAAAGGAAACTAATTCCTCCTTTAAGAAAGTCCTAGTCCCTTCAACAAATTATGTAACTAAAAGGTAATTCACTTCGAATCACTCCAAAGAATCGAGCATAGGACTACAAGCTGGGCTTCTACTTTCATTAATTTAAAGTCATGACAGCACATTCAGAAGTCCCTAAACATTACTTTCTTTAAGAAATTAACCATAACTACTACTACTAATAATAAATCACCTCAGCACCAAGCCGCCTGAGGTCAATACAGCTACGAACGCTCCCCCTCCATACTAATTTATTCAGAGCCTCGCTCATTACACCCTCCCAAGAAGGAAAAGGAAAAATTCCCATTTCCCATTTAAGGGAAATTGGAAGTATCCTTAAGAATAGGTTATCCCTAATTTCCCATCCTTAAGAATATCCTATAATTTCCTTAAGAAACATCTATAAGAAACACACACAAAAATCTATTTCTATCACAGCAGAAGTAAAATATCTTTTAATTTTAAGAAGAACACAAAAGTTGCTGAAGTTCAACTTTTTACGATACGTTACCTATCTATGGGTTTCTCATTCAATTATTTGCATAGATCATAAGCGTTGGTATAACGGTAAAAAAAAACAATGTATACATTTTTATATTTCTCACATTTATATGAATAAGATCCATTATCTGTTTAAGATAAAAACTACAATGGAGTAAAAAGTCATAAACAGACAAGATCGTACAAGTGGAAATAGAATTATCAAACAGTTCGTGGTAACGAACTGTAAGTAAGGAGCGACCCGGCTCAATGGTAACCGAAACTCTAAAAAACGGAATTTCGATACCCATAGATGATTCAAAAGAATCAGATTTTAATTCTAATTTCAAATATATAAGTTTCATCAAGTTTAATCTCACCCATCAAAAGTTACGCGCCTGAGAAAATTTGGCTGATTTTTGAAAAAAGGGGGAAAGACCCCCTAAAAGATATAGAACCTTAATAAAATTCACACCATCATACTCAGAGTATCAGATAACCCTACTGCAGAGGTTTCAAGCTCCTATCTACAAAAATGTGCAATTTTACATTTTTTTGCCAGAAGAAAGATCACGGGTGCGTGTTTATTTGTTTTTTTTTTCTTTTCCCCAGGGGTAATCGTATTGACCCAGTGGTCCTAGAATATCGTAAGAGGGCTCATTGGAACGGAAATTAAAAGTTCTAGTGCCCTTTTTAAGTGACCAAAAGAAATGGAGGGCAACTAGGCCCCCTCCCACGCTCATTTTGTTCTCAAAGTCACCCAATTAAAATTTTGAGATAGCCATTGTGTTTAGCATAGTCGAAAATCTAATAAATATGTCTTTTACGATGACTTAATCCCCCACAGTTCCCAGGGGAAGGGCTGCAAGTTATGAACTTTGCCCATTGCTTACATATTGTATTGGTTATTTGGAAGTATACAGACATTTTCAGGAAGGATTTTTTTCTGGTGGCGGGCGGGGGCTGGAGGAGGGTGTTACTTGGGAGAATCTTTCCGTGGAGGATGTTTTTTGGGGTAAGGGACATTTCTATGAAGGGGGCGCCGGATTTCCAAGCATTATTTAAAAAACGATCAGAAAATTAAATTAAAAAAAAAAACAAGTACTTTCAACTGAAAGTAAGAAGCGACATTAGAACTTAAAATGAACAGAAATTAGTACGTATACGAGGGGGTTCTCCCCCAAGTCAATACCTTGCTCTTTACGCTACATATTTTTTTTGTACTTTAAAAGGAGCTATCTATCCTAATTAAACGGCATTAGTGATTCTGGGTTGTGTGAATTAATTTTTTTTTAACTTTTAAAGTAAAGAGCTTGGTATTGACAAAGGGGAAAACCCCCTCCCATGCGTGATATAATAAACTTAATAAAAAAAAACAAAAAAAAAACAAGCGATACGGCTAAATAGTTATCGAAACTTTTAAAAACGGAACTTTGATGTCAATAAATGTATCAAAATAATGGTCTTATAATGCTGATTCTATATATATGAATTTTATTAAGTTTAGTATTACTCATCAAAGGCTACGAGCCTCAGAAAACTCACCTGATTTTTAAAGAGGGGGGAAACATCCCCTAAAAGTGAAAAGTTTTTAATGAAAATCACACTGTCAGATTCAGCGTATCAGAAAACCATATAACATAGGTTTCAAGCTCATATCTGCAAAAATCTGCAACTTTGTATTTTTTGCCAGAAGAAAAATATACAAATATAGAAGTTCGTTACGTAAGTTTATTTGTAAATTTCGTCAGAACCAAATTTAGAGACAGCCATTTAGCAAAAGAAAAGTAAAAATTTTACGCAAATTTTTTTTAATTATTCAATGACGGCGAGCCAAAATAAAAGCTGCATTAACTAAAAACCGTTCAGAAATTAAATAAAAAAAACAAGTTTTTTAAACTGAAAGTAAGGAACGACATTAAAACTTTAAACGAACAGAAATTATTCCGTATATGAAAGGGGCTGTCCCCTCCTCAACGCCTCACTCTTTACGCTAAAGTTTGACTCTGTCTCACAACTTTATTTTTTAAAAAAATAAAAAACTTTATCGTAAATAGCGAGGGGCTCAGGAGGGGGCAGCCCCTTTCATATACGGAATAATTTCTGTTCGTTTTAATTTTTATTGTCACTCCTTACTTTCAGTTAAAAAAACTTGTTTTTATTTAATCAGTGTTAAAAACAAAGAAACCTTAGGTATATATTTTTAGCTCAATAATATGCATGAATATACTCAAATTCATTTATCAACTCATCTAATACAACAGGTAGGAATCATCCAGACACGCTACTGCGTCATTGGGTTAGAACAGCTAATGATCCTATGCTGAAGCAAAATTAAGCAAAAAAAAAAAATTGGGATGTATGAAAATGGTTTAGCTCAAGAATTACTTATAGGTAAATATAACAAATTTTTTTACTGAAAGTAAGGTTTAATCTACACTAAAAAATAAAACGAACAGAAATTATTCCGTATGTGAGGGGGGGGGGGGGGTGTCCCCTCCTAAATACACCTGTCTTCACACTGAAGATTTTTAAGTACTTTAAAAAATGTTATGATTCTAATTACACGTCCCTCAGGGGCGGATCAAGGATTTTTTTTAGGGGGGGCACCAAATAGGTTGATCCGATAAACTTGTGATAGGAACAAGTTAAATTTATGCAAACTGAAGTTAATTAAGTAAATTACACTACTTTAGACTACTCTAGGGGGGCGCGTGCCCCTCGCCCCCCTGGATCCGCCACTGACGTCCCTTGCGTTTCGGGAATCGTTTTTAAAGAATTGGGACAAAAGACCGAACTTTAGCGTAAAAAGCAGGTTATTAAGGAGGGAGCAGCCCCCCCCCCCCCACATATACGGAACAATTTCTGTTGGTCTTAAGTTTTAATGTTGCTCCATACTTTCAGAAAAGCTTCTTTTTCATTTAATTTCTGATCGTTTTTCAAATAATCTCAGAAAATCCTCCCTCTTGTGGAAAACCCCCTCCCCCACGAAAAATTCCTTTAGAGAAAATTCCTCCATTAAAAATTTTTCCCTCTAAAATTTGACTTCGGACACTTCCATCCTCGTTGTAAATTCCCCAAAGAAAATTTGTTGCTTACGATTCCGCCAGAAAAATACTTCTTAGCATATTTCATCTGAAGAAGAACTTGTTTTTATTTAATTTTTGATCTTTTTTTACATCATGGTGGAATCTCCCATGTGTGAAAAAAATTTCAGGTAATCTCCCCAACCCCCAATGGAAAATTCCTTCTGCGGAGAATTTCCCCATAGGGAATTTCTCTTGGTGATAATTCCGCAATGAAGAACTTCTTCCGTTGGAAATCACCTCCTACGGGAAAATTCACCAGAGAATTTGAACTCTGCTGAAAATTTCCCTCAGACGATTTCTCCGAAGTATCTCCACATGTAAAATGGGGTCAACAACGAGAAACTAATAAAAATAAAACGGGTTACGTATATGAATTCTGGCAAATTACACCCGTGTAAAATTTCCCCTGGAAAGTTCACCCCCGGAAGCTTCCATTTCAATGGGAAATTCTCCCTATACAAAATCCATTTTCATAACCCCCCCCCCCCCCCGACAAATGTCGCAATACTTCCCAATAACAAAGATTATATGTAAGCAATGGGCAGACTTCAAAGCTTGCGGCCCTTCCTCTGGGTGCTATTGTGGGTCATGTTATCCTTAAAGACAAAGTTATTGGACCTTTCAAATATACTGAACAACATGGCTATCTCAAAATTTCGATCAGACGACTTTAGAGAAAAAGTGAACGGGAGGGGTCTAGTTGCCCTCCAATTTGTTTGGTTACTTAAAAAGGGCACTAAAGCTTTAAATTTTTGGTCAAATGAGCCCTCTTCTAATCTTCTACGGGTGTTAGTTGGATATGATTGCCCCTGGGAAGAACAAAGAAAGAAAAAAAAACACATCTTTGACCCTTCTTATGGCAAAAAATACAAATTCCCCATTTTAAAAGATGCGATTTTAAAACTCTGGAGTAGTATTCTATGATTTTCTGAATCTGACGGTGCAATTTTCGATAAGAATCATTGACTTTTGGGAGATGATTTCCCCTTTTTTGAAAATCAAGCAAATTTTCTCAGGCTCGTAACTTTTGATTGGTAACATTAACTTAATGAATCAACGCAAAAAGCCAAGTCTTTTGACGCATCAATTGTTACCAGAATTTTGTTTTTTATAATTTCGGTTACTAATGGGCGGAGTCGCGTTTCACCTAATGTTCGTTAACACAAGTTTTTTGATGTGTTCATTTTGCAATAGTTCTTGCTAAATCTGGACAAAAAGGTTAGACTGGTATTTCCACCTTGCTGGTTCCATTTTTCGGTTCTTGCATTATTATATCCTTTTATTTCTGAGGTTCCTTAATATTTTGTTCTTTTTTCTTTCTATGTTTCTTTCATGACATCCTCAATGAGGATAAAATTCATTTACACTTTCAATTTTCTGGAATATCATTGCATAAAAGGTATTCCACCACTCTTTAGACAAACAAAAAACATAAAATTAAAGAAAAACTTCTTTGGTGTTAGAGTATTTCTCACTCTTTGAATATTTTTCCCCTTTTTCTTCTATTGCGCATGTGTCGTCATTTATTTGTTTTAGATATTGTCGCATAAAACTTCCTGTTTAATCAGTCCCACAGGATAACATTTATTACAGTTATTAATGGAAAGGTTCTTCTTAAATCTTAATAGTATGGGGGTCATTGGACTTCTGATTTAATATGTATCAATCTACCTCTCTCCACTGTGTCCGCGCTTGAGGACGGTTATGACGTTAGCTTACTCTTATGTCCTGTTGCTAAAGTTGAATAATTCTGTACTATTCATAAAATTATTATAGTCGGCAAACTGACTCACCGCTCAATAGTTTTTCTTAGATTACCGTCGAAAACGGGTCCCATGTTCATCATGGGACAACTAACGACGTTGATCAAAAGACTTTTTCTCTTTATAATTTGTTAAGGAGTGCAAATGCACAAAAGAAATTAAAGCAGGTTGTGGAAAAGAAATCCTTCAGAAATAAATTTTCATCTCCCTAAACCCCCTTATAAAATTGCCAATGATCCGAACTTTTACCTCACTTCCGTTTTACCAGGTCCCATCCCTTTCGCCAACTCGGGTCCAACTATTTCTTAAAATACCTCCTTTGGAAAGAGTCTTTTCCTCTAATGTAATAAATAAAATCCAAAAGCTAAAAAAAGATCATATACTTGCTTCTTGGACATCACAATTGATTTAATTAAAACCTTTTCAGATAAACTCGCTGAGCCTTCAGTAAACGCTTTCAACAAGGTTATAAGATTCGGTAAATTTTCAAATTGTTGGTAACAATATTTTGTAACACCTGCCCCAAAAATACCTATTAATCCCTTCACCAGCACGCACCCTATTTTACGCACTCCAGTTATTTTTTGGGGTGTTTTTTTCCAAGCCTAATAAAGGTTTCCTTCGCGATTGGCTGAAATACTTCACGCAAATTTGCTAACTGATCAAAATTATTCCTCGCACTGACGTCCGACAATTTGTGATTTAACCAAAACTGCACCACCTCGCGCCCTTGGTACATAGTATCTTTATAATAAAGGCCCTCCATATGGAAGGAGTTCTCCTAAAAACCTGGAAAGAAGCTAATTCGATCGGAAATTGAAAGTTCTAGTTCGCTCTTTTAGAGTTAATTAATTAAAAAAACTGTTTCCACAAATTAAGTTTTTTAAACAAAAGTAAAGAACTCCATTAAACAAAAAAATGAGCAAAAATAAAATCAAATAATCTACCAAGCGTGAAACTACCACAAATCACCATCGATAAATAAATGAAAGCCAAAACGAACAGAAATTACAATGAATAACCGAGTCAAACTCAAAACGAGCAGAAATTAACAGAAGTTGGGCGCAAAACCCATATGCCTTCCCAAGGCCAGAACATAATTTGCACTTTACTGAAAAAAATAAAAAATTTTACTTTCATAACTTTAATAAATCAAATAATACTAACATTTTGATTACTAGATATAAGTATATAAATATTAAACTGACAATTCACATTCGTTTGTATTTTTTTTCAGTAAAGTGCTAATTATGTTCTGCCTTGGGAAGGCAAAGGGGTTTTAGGCCCTACTCCTGTTAATTTCTGCTCGTTTTGAGGTTTGACTCGGTTATTTATTGTAATTTCTGTTCGTTTTGGCTTTCATTTATTTATCGATGTTGATTTGTGGTAGTTTCACGCATGGTAGATTATTTGATTTTAGTTTTGCTCATTTTTGGTTTAATGGAGTTCTTTACTTTTCTTTGAAAAACTTAATTAGTGCAAACAGTTTTTTTTAATTAATTATGTTCGTTTTATATTGACATAGTCTTTTCAGGGTAAAAGAAAATAATAGTTTAAACCTTTTCTTTTTTTTAAGACTTTATAGTTTGACCTACTATTTGTATGCTGGAGAAATTTTTTCAGCAATTTGTAACAACATAAACCCTTTTAAAATTCTGGGCACAAATAGTAGTGTTTAATTTAGTTTAATACCTCCTCTAGTCGACCTGAAATAGAAAACTTGACACCATTCACAAAAAAAAATTTGTTTACTTTATTTGATAGCTTGGATACATTTAGGCTATTTTGAATTGGTTAAACTTTAAGACCAGAAGTAGCCCCGAAAGTTTGAACATAATACCCTCCGTCGTACTTGGGATGGCTGAGATGCCTTATAGGTATTTGACATTAACACAGAGTATTTGATTTAATCTTAAGGCAACCTTTAGTCTAAAAACATAATGGGAAATTAGGATGGGGTTCGCGTAAGGGGGACTAGTTGCCCTCCAATCACTTTCGACTATTAAAAAGGGCATTAAACGGGGTTACTTTGAACTAAAAGTAAATCTTTTTCTCCTTTATTTTGCAATAAATTTTGTAAATAGTAACATAACAACCTAGAAACACATTTCAATATGAATTTCTGACCGCTGAAGAGGGTGGACGTTACGGATTTTGTCTATCCCTTCCCACATGTCCATAATGTTTTTTTCTAAATGGATTTTAAAGTTACTCATACTTTGTCCAACTTTGAACGATGTTATTTTATTTTATATACTGTTCATGTAGTTTCCTAATTTGTTCAAAGTTGGCCATCCTTTCGGTAAGTTTGAACAACCACTTCTTTACAGACTTTTTCCTCTAAGATTCAATGTAAAAAAAGTCCCTTATATTGAACAAAATGAAGAAAAATTAAGAAAATTAGACTAAGATCATGTCAAAAAACAAAACTTGCAGAAAAATACTGGAAAACCGGAGGCTAGAATTTGGGTTCTTTGGAAATTTTTTTGTATGACTTTGTAACTTCACGGTGCCCTGCCATTTGGAAGGGGCCATGTCCTTTGCGAACGAGTGGTCCAGTGAAAACACATCTTTCTTCAACAACACTTGACATCACCTTTCTTGGGCCAGTTGTAACTGAAGTGAGCATTGCTCACACGTTCCGTAAATTTTAACTTCGCCATCCCCTCATCTGGAAAGTCTTCTGTTCGCCCAATGTAGAAATCTTTCTCATCGAACACACCATAGAAGTCAGACAGTTTAATTGGGAGACCTGAGTCCTTCTTACAAGTAGAATTGTCACCACTCTCATGTTCACTGTTCTGGCCTTCATCCCAACTAAGTTCACTGGAATCGTCACACAGTTTTTCCTGCAAGATGTCTGATGCGTCGCCATATGAGCAGTCTAGATTCAGGACTTCTTGTAACTTTTTTCCAGCTAACTTTCCTTTATTCGGCTTCGTTTTAGCTTTGCCAGATTTCACTTCACTCGTCATTGAATCCTCAAGATCTTCATCTTCTCTGTCACTAGATTCAGCCAGTGATTTTCCGGTTGCCTTGTTAAGCTTTATTCACTTACGTGACACAGTACCAAGATTGACAAGCCGCCTATTTTGGAAGGAAGTTATGACAGGATCACCAACTGCCTCGCGGATTTTGTCATTTGATCGCCTATCGGGACTTTTTTCGATCCAACACTTTCTGCCAAAGCACGCTGTGAACCCATTTTGAAGGCTGACATTGTCATCCTTTGCCAGCTCATCCCAGAGGAGCTTCAATAGCTTCGGAAACACCTCCTTTCGGACTGAATTTTCGGCAGGGTTTTGCATCTTGTATTCTTCGAGGGTTCTTCTCCAGATTCGTTTAGCCAGCCCAAAGAATGAAGACTATTGTTTTCAATAGTCTATTTTATAAGATTTCAATAAAAACTTATATGCCCTCAGGGCATAACTTATAACCCTTGCCCTGAAGACTGTGGGGGGATTGTCCTGCTCAAAGGTATAACATCCTGAACTTTAAACTGTGTTAAACAAAATGGCTATCTCAAAATTTTGATTGGATGTGTTTGGGGAAATGGTGGGCGTGGAAGGGGCGTTAGTTGCCTTCCAATTACTTTCGACTTTTAAAAAGGGCACTAGACCTTTGAATTTCCAATCGAATGAGTCCTTTTCAAGTTTCTACGACAAAGATTTCAATCAGAACTTATATGCCCCCAGGACATAACTTATAACCCTTGCATTGCAGACTGTGGGGGGATTGTCAGTAGTGTGTATGTGCACAGTCCAAATTGCACAAGGAATTGCACAAGAATATACAGTACAGTTTCAAACTTACATGAAAATATACATTGAATTGCGCAAGAAAAACCCATGGCTGGTTTGGTGGGTATAATCTGGTTTGGTGGGTATAGTCTGGTTTGGTGGGTATAGTCTGGTTTAGTTTTTCGAAGAGAGTGAGTATTTGACATTTTTGCAAAAAGGGATAAGGAATTCGCAAATTGGACACTATGAACGATACTAATTAATGTTTTGAATAATAGGAGTGTGAATGATTCTAATTAGTGATTGGATTGTATGAAGGTGGAGAAAAAAAGGATTAAACTGATTAACAGTTAAGGTAACCCCGAAGGGGTTGTTAACTCAGGTAATTTGTTATAAATTTGAAACAACATCAGTCTATGAAAATGGTTAACGACGATAGAATGACATTGTTAGTTGACCTAGCTTTACCTCTCCGATGTGTCAATTTTGGAGGGAAAATCAAAAATACTCAGAATCGAAAATAAATGGGATCTGCCTCAAGGGGAAGGCTCAGAGGCCCTTCGTTCCCCCATTTCTGAGGGCAGGGGAGGGGGGGTGGGTCAATTTTGAAGGGAAAACCAAAAATACTCAGAATCGATAATAAATGGGATCTGCCTCAAGGGGAAGGCTCAGAGGCCCTTCGTTCCCCATTTCTGAGGGCAGGGGAGGGGGGGGAGTCAATTTTGGAGGGAAAATAAAAAATGCTAATAAACGAAATTAACTAGGGCCTGCCTCACGGGCAATACTTAAAGGCCCCTCGGTCTTCCAGGATGTCGAGCGGAAGAGAGGTGGATTAGTTTGTGGAGGTAAAACACAAATTGCAATGACTAAAAATAAACCGGAAGCTTCCTCCTCAGGCCCGCTCATAGTCCCCTTCATCTTCCATTTATGAGGGCAGGGGGGAGGGGGAGTTAATTTTGGAGGGAAAACCAAAAATACTCAGAATCGAATAAAAACGGGATCTGACTCAAGGGGAAGGCTCAGAGGCCCTTCATTCGCCCATTTCTGATGGCAGGGGAGGGGGGAGGGTCAATTTTGGAATGGAAAACCAAAAATACTCAGAAAGTTCATTTTGAATTTCTTTCGTTGAAATGCAAGAGTTGGAATATTTCAGTAGTGACTTGTTGTGCTTTACCTTGTCACAGTTACATTCTCTTAATTTTTCAAAGTTCATTTTGAATTTCTTTCGTTGAAATGCAAGAGTTGGAATATTTCAGTAGTGACTTGTCGTGGTTTACCTTGTCACAGTTACATTCTCTTGATTTTTCGAAGTTCATTTTGAATTTCTGTCGTGAAATGCAAGAGTTGGAATATTTCAGTAGTGTCCAGCCCGCACCGGCGCACCAATATTTCAGTAGTGAACACCCGCCCGGCTCATCTTCGATTTCGACCCAGCTGCAAACGGCTGGAGGCGTCCTAGGGGAAGACCATGCACCAGATGGGTGGACGTCATCCGTGATCGGCTCGCCTCCAGAAACATCAACCCGGCTGAAGTGACAACCCTCTCCCTGAACCGACCACTCTGGAGAAGACTGACGGCGCTGACGACTGGTTCCCTCTACGCTGGCGACGCTGCCGAGCAAGAGCTTTAAGTAAAAGTAAGTATGTTTTGTTGTGCTTTACCGTGACACAGTCACGTTCTGTTGATTTTAATAGTTCATTTTGAATTTCTTTTATTGAAATGAAAGAGTTGGAATTTTTCAATAGCGTTTTGTTTTGCTTTACCTTGTCACAGTTAAATTCTCTTAATTTTCAAAGTTAATTTTGAATTTCTTTCGTGAAATGCAAGAATGGGAATATTTCAGTAGTGTCTTGTCGTAGTTTACCTTGTCACAGCTACATTCTCATGATTTTTCAAAGTTCATTTTGAATTTCTGTCGTGAAATGCAAGAGTTGGAATATTTCAGTAGTGACTTGTTCTGCTTTACCTTGTCACAGTTACATTCTCTTGATTTTTCGAAGTTCATTTTGAATTTCTGTCGTAAAATGCAAGATTTAGAATATTTCAGTAGTGACTTGTTGTGCTTTACCATGTCACAGTTACATTCTGTTGATTTTTCAAAGTTCATTTTGAATTTCTGTCGTAAAATGCAAGAGTTGGAATATTTCAGTAGTGTTTTGTTGTGCTTTACCTTGTCACAGTTACATTCTGTTGATTTTCATAGTTCATTTTGAATTTCTGTCGTGAAATGCAAGAGTTGGAATATTTCAGTAGTGACTTGTTGTGCTTTTCCTTGTCCCAGTTACATTCTCTTGATTTTTCGAAGTTCATTTTGAATTTCT
Source organism: Artemia sp. Qi Xiang Cuo (assembly GCF_049724085.1). Lineage (NCBI taxonomy): Eukaryota > Metazoa > Arthropoda > Branchiopoda > Anostraca > Artemiidae > Artemia > Artemia sp. Qi Xiang Cuo. The sequence continues at coordinate 74,402,969 of NC_142802.1, read as the reverse complement.
GTCGTAAAATGCAAGAGTTGGAATATTTCAGTAGTTACTTGTTGTGCTTTACCTTGTCACAGTTACATTCGGTTGATTTTCAAAGTTCATTTTGAATTTCATTCATTGAAATGCAAGAGTTGGAATATTTCAGTAATGTTTAGTTGTGCTTTACCTTGTCACGGTTACATTCTCTTAATTTTTCAAAGTTTATTTTGAATTTCTTTCGCGAAGTGCAAGAGTTGGAATATTTCAGTAGTGTCTTGTCGTGGTTTACCTTGTCACAGCTACATTCTCATGATTTTTCAAAGTTCATTTTGGATTTCTTTCGTTGAAATGCAAGAGTTGTAATATTTCATTAGTGACTTGTTGTGCTTTACCTTGTCACAGTTACATTCTCTTGATTTTTTGAAGTTCATTTTGAATTTCTGTCGTGAAATGCAAGAGTCGGATTATTTCAGTAGTGTTTTGTTGTGCTTTACCCTGTCACAGTTACATTCTGTTGATTTTCATAGTTCATTTTGGATTTCTTTCATTGAAATGCAAGAGTTGGAATATTTCAGTAGTGACTTGTTGTGCTTTACTTTGTCACAGCTACATTCTCATGATTTTTCGAAGTTCATTTTGAATTTCTGTCGTGAAATGCAAGAGTTGGAATATTTCAGTAGTGTTTTGTTATGATTTACCTTGACACAGTTACATTCTGTTGATTTTCATAGTTCATTTTGAATTTCTTTCATTGAAACGCAAGAGTTGGAATATTTCAGTAGTGTTTTGTTGTGCTTTACCTTATCACAGTTACATTCTCTTAATTTTTCCAATTTCATTTTGAATTTATATCGTGAAATGCAAGAGTTGGAATATTTCAATAGTGACTTGCTGTGCCTTACCTTTTCACAGTTACATTCTATTGATTTTTCGAAGTTCATTTTGAATTTCTTTCATGAAATGCAAGAGTTGGATTCTGGTTCAAATCTGAAACTTTAGTCGTTTTTTTGGATCGAAAAATAAAACTATTTCTATAAAATCTGAGCTAAAAAAGTGTTTTGACCGTAAATTCTAGTTTTTTTTTGTAAGAAAATTATGGAAAATACAATTCGTAGGCTCAGAGGTGAAAATTAAGTCCAGTTATGGATCGAAAAATAAACAATCTCTATAAAATCTGAGCTAATAGGGGTTTTTTGCAGTAAACTCTAGTTTTTTGTGAGCAAATTATGGAAAATACAATTCTCTGGCTCAAATCTGAAACTTAATTCTATTTTGGATCGAAAAATAAACTATTTCTGTAAAATCCTTTGTTGGATATGTTGAATAAAATATGCAAAGTCGACATAGCTTTATTTCATTTTTTAAGGTTAATTTAGGCGAGCTTACGTGCGAGCTTACGTGCGAGCTTACGTTACGTTCTGATTTAATACATGCAATAGACTAGGTAGTTTCAATAACCGGATCATAGAATACCAATGGGAAAGCCACATCGTATCTCTGACCAATAATAGAGTACAGTTGTTAGAGCCGTAGGCATATTTTGTCATTTTAAGATACGTACAAAAAAAAGATAAAAAATAAATAAAGTTGAATAATTTCGAAGTTTAAAAAAAAACAGTCTGTTTTTATGGAAAAAATATTGAATTAGAATCATCAGTCCTCATCATTATGAGTATCCAAAACTGGACTTAAGTTTCACATTTGAACTAGAGAATTGTATTGTTCCATAATTTTCTTACAAGAAACTAGATTTTACGGTCAAAAACCCTTATAAGCCCAGATTTTACAGAAATAGTTTTATTTTTCGATCCAAAAATAGACTCAAGTTTCATATTTGAACCAGTGAATTGTATTTTCCATAATTTTCTTATAAAAAACTAGAGTTTACGGCCAAAAACCCTTATTAGCTCATATTTTACAGAAATACTTTATTTTTCGATCCATAACTGGACTTGATTTTCACCTGTGAGCCAATAAATTGTATTTTCTATAATTTTCTTACAAAAAACTAAGTTTACGGTCTAAACCCCTTTTAACTCAGATTTTATAGAAATGGTTTTATTTTTCGATCCAAAAATAGACTTAAGTTTCAGATTTGAACCAGAGAATTGTATTTTCCATAATTTTCTTACAAAAAACTAGAGTTTACGGTCAAAAACCCTTTTTTAGCTCAGATTTTACGGAAATAGTTTTATTTTTCAATCCAAAAATAGACTTAAGTTCCAGATTTGAACCAGAGATTTGTATTTTCCATAATTTTCTTACAAGAAACTAGAGTTTACGGTCAAAAAACCCTTTTTAGCTCGGATTTTATAGAAGTAGTTTTATTTTTCGATCCAAAAATAGACTAGAGTTTCTGATTTCAACCAGACAATTGTATTTTCCATAATTTTCTTACAAAAACTAGAGTTTATGGTCAAAAACCATTATTAGCTCAGATTTTACAGAAATAGTTTATTTTTCGATCCAAAAATAGAATTAAGTTTCAGACTTGAGCCAGAGAATTGTATTTTCCATAATTTGCTCACAAAAAAATAGAGTTTACGGGCAAAAACCCATATTAGCTCAGATTTTACAGAAATAGTTTATTTTTCGATCCATAACTGGACTTAATTTTCACCTATGAGCCAACGAATTGTATTTTCCATAATTTTCTTACAAAAAAAAACTAGAGTTAACGGTCAAAAACCTCTATTAGCTCAGATTTTACAGAAATAGTTTATTTTTCGATCCAAAAATAGACTAAAGTTTCAGATTTGCACCAGAGAATTGTATTTTCCATAATTTTCGTACAAAAAACTAGAGTTTACTGCGAAAAACCCCTATTAGCTCAGATTTTATAGAGATTGTTTATTTTTCGATCCATAACTGGACTTAATTTTCACCTCTGAGCCAACGAATTGTATTTTCTATAATTTTCTTAAAAAAAAAACTAGATTTTACGGTCAAAAACCCTTTTTTAGCTCAGATTTTATAGAAAGAGTTTTATTTTTTGATCCAAAAAACGACTAAAGTTTCAGATTTGAACCAGAATCCAACTCTTGCATTTCATGACAGAAATTCAAAATGAACTTCGAAAAATCAAGAGAATGTAACTGTGACAAGGTAAAGCACAACAAGTCACTACTGAAACATTCCAACTCTTGTATTTCACGACAGAAATTCAAAATTAAATTTGAAAAATTAAGAGAATGTAACTTTGATAAGGTAAAGCCCAACAAAACACTACTGAAATATTCCAACTCTTGCATTTCAATGAAAGAAATTCAAAATGAACTATGAAAATCAACATAATGTAACTGTGACAAGGTAAAGCACAACAAAACACTACTGAAATATTCCAACTCTTGCATTTCACGACAGAAATTCAAAATGAACTTCGGAAAATCATGAGAATGTAGCTATGACAAGGTAAAGCACAACAAGTCACTACTGAAATATTCCAACTCTTGCATTTCAATAAAAAAAATCCAAAAGGAACTATGAAAATGAATGTAACTGTGACAAGGTAAAGCATAACAAAACACTACTGAAATATTCCCACTCTTGCATTTCACGACAGAAATTCAAAATGAACTTCAAACAATCAAGATAATGTAACTGTGAAAAGGTAAAGCACAACAAGTCACTACTGAAATATTCAAACTCTTGCATTTCAACGAAAGAAATCCAAAATGAACTTTGAAAAATCATGAGAATGTAGCTGTGACAAAGTAAACCACAACAAGACACTACTGAAATATTCCAATTCTTGCACTTCGCGAAAGAAATTCAAATGAACTTTGAAAAATTAAGAGAATGTAACTGTGACAAGGTAAAACAAAACAAAACACTACTGAAATATTCCGACTCTTGCATTTCAATGAAAAAAATTCAAAATGAACTATGAAAATCAACAGAATGTAACTGTGACAAGGTAAACCACAACAAAACACTACTGAAATATTCCAACTCTTGTATTTTACGAGAGAAATTCAAAATGAACTTCGAAAAATCAAGAGAATGTAGCTGTGACAAGGTAAAGCAGAACAAGTCACTACTGAAATATTCCAACTCTTGCATTTTACGACAGAAATTCAAAATGAACTTCTAAAAATCAAGAGAATGTAACTGTGACAAGGTAAAGCAGAACAAGTCACTACTGAAATATTCCAACTCTTGCATTTCAAGACAGAAATTCAAAATGAACTATGAAAATCAACAGAATGTAACTGTGACAAGGTAAAGCACAACAAAACACTACTGAAATATTCCAACTCTTGCATTTTACGACAGAAATTCAAAATGAACTTCAAAAAATCAAGAGAATGTAACTGTGACAAGGTAAAGCACAACAAGTCACTACTGAAATATACTCCAACTCTTGCATTTTACGACAGAAATTCAAAATGAACTTCGAAAAATCAAGAGAATGTAACTGTGACAAGGTAAAGCAGAACAAGTCACTACTGAAATACTCCAACTCTTGCATTTCACGACAGATATTCAAAATGAACTTTGTAAAATCATGAGAATGTAGCTGTGACAAGGTAAACCACGACAAGACACTAATGAAATATTCCAATTCTTGCATTTCACGAAAGGAATTCACAATGAACTTTGAAAAATTAAGAGAATGTAACTGCGACAAGGTAAAGCAAAACAAAACACTACTGAAATATTCCAACTCTTGCATTCCAATGAAAGAAATTCAAAATGAACTATGAAAATAAACAGAATGTGACTGTGACAAGGTAAATAAAAAAAAAACACTACTTAAATACTCCAACTATAGAATTTCACTAAAGAAAATCAAAATTAAAATAGAAAAAACAAGAGAATTCACAATAGACCATGTAAAGACCAACAACACACTACTGAAATATTCCAACTCTTGCAATTTCAACCAAAGAAATCTAAAATGAACTTTGAAAAATTAAGAGAATGTAACTGTGACAAGGTAAAGCACAACAAGTCACTCCTGAAATATTCCAACTCTTGCATTTCAATGACAGAAATTCAAAATGAACTTTGAAAAATCATGAGAATGTAGCTGTGACAAGGTAAACTACGACAAGACACTACTGAAATATTCCCATTCTTGCATTTCACGAAAGAAATTCAAAATGAACTTTGAAAAATTAAGAGAATGTAACTGTGACAAGGTAAAGCAAAACAAAACACTACTGAAATATTCCAACTCTTTCATTCCAATTAAAGAAATTCAAAATGAACTATGAAAATCAACAGAATGTAACTGTGACAAGGTAAAGCACAACAAGTCACTACTGAAATATTCCAACTCTTGCATTTCAACGAAAGAAATTCAAAATGAACTTTGAAAAATTAAGAGAATGTAACTGTGACAAGGTAAAGCACAACAAGTCACTACTGAAATATTCAAACTCTTGCATTTCAACGAAAGAAATCCAAAATGAACTTTGAAAAATCATGAGAATGTAGCTGTGACAAAGTAAACCACAACAAGACACTACTGAAATATTCCAATTCTTGCACTTCGCGAAAGAAATTCAAAATGAACTTTGAAAAATTAAGAGAATGTAACTGTGACAAGGTAAAACAAAACAAAACACTACTGAAATATTCCGACTCTTGCATTTCAATGAAAAAAATTCAAAATGAACTATGAAAATCAACAGAATGTAACTGTGACAAGGTAAACCACAACAAAACACTACTGAAATATTCCAACTCTTACATTTTACGAGAGAAATTCAAAATGAACTTCGAAAAATCAAGAGAATGTAACTGTGACAAGGTAAAGCACAACAAGTCACTACTGAAATATTCCAACTCTTGCATTTCACGACAGAAATTAAAAATGAAATTCGAAAAATTAACAGAATGTAACTGGGACAAGTAAAACCAGAACAAGACACTATTGAAACAATCCAACTAGTGCATTTCACGACAGAAATTCAAAATGAAGTATGAAAATAAACAGAATGTAGCAGTGACAATGTAAAGCACGACAAGACACTACTGAAATATTCCAACTCTTGCATTTCACGACAGAAATTCAAAAGGAACTTCAAAAAATCAAGAGAATGTAACTGTGACAAGGTAAAGCACAACAAGTCAGTACTGAAATATTCCAACTCTTGCATTTCACGACAGAAATTCAAAATGAACTTCGAAAAATCAAGAGAATGTAACTGTAACAAGGTAAAGCACAACAAGTCACTACTGAAATATTCCAACTCTTGCATTTCACGACAGAAATTCAAAATTAACTTTGAAAAATCATGAGAATGTAGCTGTGACAATGTAAACTACGACAAGACACTACTGAAATATTCCCATTCTTGCATTTCACGAAAGAAATTCAAAATGAACTTTGAAAAATTAAGAGAATGTAACTGTGACAAGGTAAAGCAAAACAAAACACTACTGAAATATTCCAACTCTTGCATTCCAATGAAAGAAATTCAAAATGAACTATGAAAATCAAGAGAATGTAACTGTGACAAGGTAAAGCACAACAAACACTACTCATATATTCAAACTCTTGTATTTTACGAGATAAATTTAAAATGAAAATCGAAAAATCAAGAGATTGTAAATGTGACAAGGTAAAGCACAACAATTCACTAATGAAATATTCCAACTATCGCATTTCAACGAGAGAAATTCAAAATGAACTTTGAAAAATCAAGAGAATGTAACTTTGACAAGGTAAAGCACAACAAGTCACTACTGAAATATTCCAACTCTTGCATTTCAATGAAGGAAATTCAAAATGAACTTTCTGAGTATTTTTGGTTTTCCCTTCCAAAATTGACCCTCCCCCCTCCCCTGCCCTCAGAAATGGGTGAACGAATGGCCTCTGAGCCTTCCCCTTGAGGCAGATCCCGTTTATTTTCGATTCTGAGTATTTTTGGTTTTCCCTCCAAAATTGACTCCCCCGCCCCCCTGCCCTCAGAAATGGAGGAAGAAGAGGCCTCTGAGCCTTGCCCTGGAGGCAGATCCAGTTTATTTTAGAGTATGTGTATTTTTTGTTTTACCTCCAAAATTGACTCCCCCGCCCCCCTGCCCTCAAAAATGGAGGAAGGATGGGCCTCTGAGCCTTGCCCTTGAGGCAGATCCCATTTATTTTCGATTCTGAGTATTTTTGGTTTTCCCTCCAAAATTGACTCTCCCCCCTTCCTTGCCCTCAGAAATGGGGGAACGAAGGGCCTCTGAGCCTTCCCCTTGAGGCAGATCCCCTTTATTTTCGATTCTGAGTATTTTTGGTTTTCCCTCCAAAATTGACTCTCCCCCCCCCCTCCCCTGCCCTCAGAAATGGGGGAACGAAGGGCCTCTGAGCCTTGCCCTTGAGACAGATCCCATTTATTTTCGATTCTGAGTATTTTTGATTTTCCCTCCAAAATTGACACATCGGAGAGGTAAAGCTAGGTCAACTCACAATGTCATTCTGTCGTCGTTAACCATTTCCATAGACTGATGTTGTTTCAAATTTATAACAAATTACCTGAGTTAACAACCCCTTCGGGGTTACCTTAACTTGTAATCAGTTTAATCCTTTTTTTTCTCCACCTTCATACAATCCAATCACTAATTAGAATCACTCACACTCATATTATTCAAAACATTAATTAATATCGTTCATAGTGTCCAATTTGCGAATTCCTTATCCCTTTTTGCAAAAATGTCAAATACTCACTCTCTTTGAAAAACTAAACCAGACTATACCCACCAAACCAGACTATACCCACCAAACCAGATTATACCCACCAAACCAGCCATGGGTTTTTCTTGCGCAATTCAATGTATATTTTCATGTAAGTTTGAAACTGTACTGTATATTCTTGTGCAATTCCTTGTGCAATTCAGACTGTGCACATACACACTACTAGTGTCCTGCTCAAAGGTATAATTTTCTGAACTTTAAATGCGTGGAATAAAATGGCTATCTCAAAATTTTGATCGGATGTTTTTGGAGAAATGGTGGGCGTGGAAGGGGTGTTAGTTGCCTTCTAATTACTTTCGACTATTAAAAAGGGCCCTAGCCATTTCAATTTTTAATCGAATGAGCCCTTTTTGAAGTTTCTAATCGAAATGAGTCCTTTTTGAAGTTTCTACGACAACGCGTTCTATGAAAATTGTATATGCCCCGAGGGCATAACTTACAACCCTTGTCCTGAGGGCTCTGAGGGGGTTGTCATCCTCAAAGACCTAATTCACAGAACTTAAAACTACGTTGAATAAAATGCCCATCTCAAAATTTTTATTGGATGTGTTTGGAAAAAGGGTGGGCGTGAGAGGGGGGTTAGTTGGCCTCCAATCACTTTCGACTATTAAAAAGGGCACTAGACCTTTAAATTTCCATTGGTATGTGCCCTTCTTGAAGTTTCTACAACAACGCCTTCTATAAAAACCTTATATGCCCCAGGCCATAACTTACAACCCTTGCCCCGAGGGTTTTAGGGGAGTGTCTTCCTCAAAAACATATTTTCTTTCTGGAAATCAACTATGCTGAACAAAATGGCTATCTCAAAATTTTCATTGGATGTGTTTGGGGAATGATGGGCGTAGGGGGGGGGGGGTTATTTGCCCTACAATCACTTTAGACTATTAAAAAGGGCACTACTCACTCCAATTTCTAATCGAATGAGCCCTTTTTATAAGTTTCGTAAACAACTCCTTCGATACGAAGTGCCCGGATATGGAGAAGAAAAAAAAATAATAAATTATACATTGTGCCTACATCGTTCTTTACACTGAACAAAATGGCTATCTAAAAAGTTTGATTGGATGTGTTTGGAGAAAAGGTTGGCGATATAGGGAGGCTAGTTGCCCTCCAATCACTTTCGACTATTAAAAAGGGCAGTAGTCCTTTGAATTTCCAATCGAATGAGCCTCTTTTGAAGTTTCTACGACAACACCTCCTATAAAAACCATATATGCCCCCAGGGCATAACTTAAAACCCTTGCCACGAGGGTGGGAGGGGGGGGGTGGGGGAGCGTCCTCCTCAAAAAGATATTTTCTATCTGGAAATCAACTACGCTGAACAAAATGGCTATCTCAAAATTTTGATTGGATGTGTTTGTGAAAATGATGGACGTGGGGGGCTAGTTGCCCTCCAATCAATTTCGACTATTAAAAAGGGCACTAGCCACTCCAATTTCCAATCGAATGAGCCCTTTTCAAAGTTTCTACGACAACTCCTTCGATACGAAGTGCCCGGGTATGGAGAAGAAGAAAGAAAACATTGTGCCCACATCGTTCTTTACTTAGGCAGCGCTATTGCGCTGCCTATAAAAGTGATTGGAGGGCAACCAGTATCCCTCCCATGTCTATTAATTTCCTAAGCATATCCAATCAAAATTTTTAGATAGCCATTTTGTTCAACATAGTTAAAAAGTCTTATACGTTTATCTCTGGGATATCAACCCCCCAAAAGCCCTCGGGGCAAGGGCTATAGATTATGCAATTCGCCATTGTTTGCATTTGGTATTAGTTATTTGGAAAGGGATGTGTTTGAGCTTTAGTGTTCGAAAAGACTCAGACATTTAGGTGAAGCTTACAGAGAATGTATAGGGGAATGTTGAACTAAATCAAAACACGTTATGTGCATTCAGGTTTCAAAAAGGGTGTAGCTTAGAAATGACTGAGGGTATTACGTTAGAACTTTCAGGGAATGATAAGGGGGATGAATAATAAGGTTGACCAAAAATACAATATTTGAGCGCTACTGCTGCCACTACGATTACAACAAATAGGCCTACTACTACTACTATTACTACTACTACTACTACTATCACTATTACTGCTATTACCACTACCACTACTACTACTACTATCACTGCTATTACTGCTAATACAACTACTGTATCTGTAGGGAATACTACTAAGGCTGATGATCATAAGTGGAAATTTGAACAAAAGTTGACGGGAGAGTTGAACTATATCAAAACATTTTATGTGCATACAAATTGTCACAAGGGCGTATCAGCAATCTCTTAGGAAAGGTTTTTCGAATCAAGCTGATACTTTAAAGGCATCATGAGGGGGATGTTCAGCTGACCAAAAAGCAATATGTCCATACTACTACTGCTACTATTGCTACTACAGCTACTAATACAACACTACTGTTACTACATCTACTACTACTTATACTGCTACTATTACTTTGATACTACTAGTACTACTATCGCTAAGGGTATAAAGGTGAAAATTAAGAGAATATTGAGTGAAAATCTGAACAAAATCAAAACACACTATGTGCTTGCAGGATGTAAAAAGGGTGTGTCTCAGGAATGGCTTAGGGTATTAAGTTAGAGCTTTCAGGGAAGGTTTAGGGGGAAGATCAGTTGACCAAACGGTAATATGTGCAGACTACTACTAATCCCACTATCAGTACTACCACTACAACTACTGCTACTACTATTACTACTATGGCTGCTATTACTCCAACTGCTACTTCTATTGCAACTAATACCAAAGATAAGAGTATTAAGGTGAAAATTTCATGAAATGTTCAGGGGGATGTTGAACTAAATTAAAACACACTAGGAGCATATAGGTTATCAAAAAGGCATATCGGCAATACCATAACAACGGCTTATTGTATTGAGTTGAAATTGCCAGGGCTTGATGAGGGGGGTGTTGGACTTAACAAAAGCCATTATGTACATGCTACTACTACTACTAGCTCTAGTGCTACTACTATTAGTACGAATACTAGTCCTACAACTACTAGCACTAGCAGTACTCCTACTATTACTAATGGGACAACTACTACAACTAAGGCTAAGGGTATGAAAATATAAAATTTCTAGGAATATTGAGAGAGAAATTGAAGTGAAACAAAACAAACCTTGTGCCAGCAGGCTGACGAAAAGCCATATCAGCTGTATCTTAGGAACGGCTAGGAGTATGAAGTTGAAACTTACAGCGCTTGTTGTGGGGGGTATTGGACTAACCAAAGGTAAAATTTGTATGCTACTACTTTTTCTATTACTGCTACATGTGAAAATTTCTGAGAAAAATGAGACACTGTTGAGCTAAATCCTAACGCATACAGGTTATCAAAAGGACGTATAGGCAATGCCCCAGAAACATTTTACGGTATTAAGTTGAGGCTTTCAGCGTGTGCTGAGACGGATGTTGAAAAAAACAAATAAGTCCTGTATGCATACTGCAACTAATGCTACAAATATTGCTACTACTCAAGCCAAGGGTATTAAGGTGAAGCTCCCAGGGAATTTTTAGAGCGATGTTAAACTAAATCAAAACAAACTGTGAGAATATAGATGGTAAAAAGGGCAGAGCAGCATTGATATCTCCGGAATAGATTAATTAGATGACTAAGTTCAAATGTTTAGGATAAGTAGAAGCGGACCGGGAACTAACCAAAAGGCACTATGAGCATACGACTAATGCTACTGCTTTGATTACTATAACAAGTGAGGCTAATGGTATTAAGGTGACTCTTTCAGGGGATGTTTAGGGGAATTCAACTAAATCAAAGCAAGCTACATACGTGCAGGTTTTAGAAAGGACATATAAGCAATATCTTAGGAAAGGCTTAGAGTATTAAGGTGAAATTGCCAGAGTATGTTAAGGGGAATGTTGAACCAACCAAAAGGCACCATGCGCATGCTACCACTATTGCTATTATTCTTACTGCTATGACTACTACTTCTACCAAGACTAACCGAGGCTAAGGGTATTAAGGTGAAATTTTCAGGGGATGTTAAGGGGGGTTTTGAACTAAATCAAAACACACTGCGTCTATTCAGGTTGTTAATAGGATGTATCATTAATTTTTCTGGGTCAGCTTAGAGTATTAAGTTGAAGCTTTCAGGACATGTTGAGAGGAATGTTGAACAATCTAAAAGGCTCTCTTTGCATACTGCTACTATTACCACTACTGCTACTTCTGCTATTATTACTACTATTAGGAAATGAGATTAGCAGCTGGTTTCGTATTAAATCAGGAGTTAAACAGGGTTATGTTCTTTCCCCCTTTATATGGATTATTTTAATGGACTTTGTCTTAAGGAGCACATGAAGGGCAATGGGAGACCACGGAATCAAATAGGGAGGATAAACTTTCTTGGACTTAGATTATGCTGATGATTTAAGCATCCTAGATGAAAGTGTGAGCAAAATGAATGAAGTTTTAGAGGCTTTGCGAGTTCAGGGTGCAAGTATTGGTTTGAAAATTAATGTTAGGAAGACTAAGTCACTAAGGCTAGGAATAAGTGAAGATATAAAGGTGACGTCGGGTAATGAAAAGATTGATCAGGTGGGCAGCATCACTTACCGTGGTAGTATTATTAGTAAAGATGGTGGGAGCAGTGAAGATGTTAAAATTAGAATAGCAAAGGCTCAGGGTGTTTGTTCACAGTTAAAAAAAGTATGGAAGAATAGTAAGAGATATCTGCAAACCAAGATTAGAATCTTAGAAGCTACAGTGATGGCAGTGGTCAAATATGGCTCTAAAGCATGGAAGCTCTGAAAAGCGGATGAAGATTTGCTAGATGTTTTCCAGAGAAATTGCTTAAGGATTGTTCTGGGTACCCGGCTGACTGACCATATTTCAAACAATAGGTTATACGAAAAATGTGGTTCAATACCGCTTTCTAGGTCTCTAAAGAAAGAAAGGTTGAGTTGTTTAGGGTATGTTGTGCGGGTGAAGGATGACAGATTGCCGAAGATTGTTCTTTTCGGCCAACCATCTAGGGCTAAACGGAAAGCAGGTCGTCCCCGTCTGGGATGGGAGGACGTCATAAAGAAAGATTTAAAGGAAATGGGAACTTCGTGGGCGGGTGTAAAAAGGGAGGCTTCGAATAGATTGGGGTGCAGGAGGAGCGTGCGTAGCTGTGTTGGCCTCAGGCGGCTTGGTGCTGCGATGAGTTGTTAGTAGTAGTAGTAGTATTACTATGACTGCTACTACTGAGGCTAAGGGTAGGAAGGTGAAATTTTCTGGGAACGTTTAGATAAATAAAAGTTCAAATAGGGATAAAATCCTTTTAATAGACAGTGTTTCACAAACTGTGATAGAAATTCACAAAAAAAAACCAGATATTTTGGTCACATATGGAGTGAGCGTCATCAGTAGTAACTGCTACTACTACTACTACTAACAACTCCCCGCAGCACTAAGCCACCTGAGGCCAACACAACTATGCACGCTCCTCCTCCATCCCAATCTATTCATAGCCTCCCTTTTTACACCCGCCCAAGAAGTTCCCATTTCCTTTAAATCTTTCTTTATGACGTCCTCCCACCACAGACGAGGAGGACTTGCTTTCCGTTTAGCCCTAGACGGTTGGCCGAAAAGAACAAGCTTCGGCAATCTGTCATCCTTCATCCGCACAACGTGCCCTAGGCACCTCGACCTTTCTTTCTTTCAATAAATTTTTCGTGTAGCCTACTGATTGAAATACGGTCAGTCAGCCGGGACCCCAGAACAATTCTTAAGTAATTTCTCTGGAAAACATCTAGCAAATCTTCATCCGCTTTTCGGAGCGCCCATGCTTCAGAGCCATATTTGACCACTGTCATCACTGTAGCTTCTAATATTCTAATCTTGGTTTGCAGACTTATCTTCCTATTCTTCCAAACTTCTTTAACTGTGAAAAAACACTCTAAGCCTTGGCTATTCTACTCTTAACATCTTCACTGCACCCACAATCTTTACTATTAATACTACCAAGCTAAGTGGAGCTGCTCACCTGATCAATATTTTCATGACCCAACGTCACCTTTTCATTTTTACTTATTCCTAGCCTTAGTGACCTAGTCTTATTAACATTAAATTTCAAACCTATTCTAGCACCCTGAACTAGCAAAACCTCTAAAACCCCATTCATTTTGCTAACACTTTCATCTAGGATACTTAAATCATCAGCCTAATTTAAGTCTAGGAGACTTTCTCCTCCCCATTTGATTCCCTGGTCTCCCATTGCCTTTCCTGTGCTCCTTGTGACAAGGTCCATCAACATAATCCATATAATGGGGGATAGGACACAACCCTGCTTAACTCTTGATTAAATACAAAACCAGCTGCTAACCTCATTTCCTGCCTTAACTGCAGCAGTGTTATTTTTGTGCATAGCACGAATCACTTTAATGTATTTGTCTTGTATACCACACAAGGATGAAACCTTTACTAAAGCTCTTCAATCAACAGAATCGAATGCTTGCTCATAATCTATAAAGCTGAGGACCAAAGGTCTTTGACAACTCAGGCACTTCTCAATTACTAGCCTAAGAGTGAATACTATCAGTAGTAAAACTGAACTAAAACAATTTAAAACAATAGTTTATATACGAAATAAAATAAAACTACATATTCTTTAATTCTCTAATTCTTTTCAAATCAAAGGCGGAAGCTAGCCTCTTTGACCTTCTTGGATTCGGTTCATTAGCATTCAATGATATAACACTTAGACAGAGGTCAACTACATTGGGTGAATTGAACTTTACTCTGTCAGATTTTATTAAATTATCGTAGATAGAGTTCAGCCCAAATTCACCTGTGTCACGATTCAAATAAGATTTTCTTTATTTCAAGAGTTTAATGAAAATTTTCTTTAAACTCCGGTCCCTAGAAATCAAAGAGACATTATCGAACAAAATAAAAAGTTTTTTTTATTTAAAAGCACAAATAGAGCATGCAGGTTATCCAAAGGGCGTATCAGCAATATCCCAGGAATTGTCTGGATTATTAAGTTGAAACTTTTTGGGCATATTAACGGGGATGTGGGGCTAACCAAAATGTTGAGAAGGATGTTGAATTAAACCAAAACACGTTATGTGGATTCAGGCTATTAAAAAGGTGTAACACATATATCCTAGGAACAGCTTAGAGTATTCAGTTAAGGCTTTCAGTGCATGCTGAGGGGGATATTGAACCAACTAAAAGGTACTATATGCATACTACTATTCCTATCACTTTTATGGCTAATGCTAATAATGCTACTTAGGCTAAGAGTATTAAGGAGAAACTTTCAGGAAATTTTGAGAGGTTTGTTGAATTAAATTGAAGTACGCTATGCGTATGCAGCCTGTCAAAAAGACATATCAGCAGTACCTCAAGGTACTATATGCAACCAAAGGTACTACTATTACTAACACTTTTATGGTTAATGCTAATAATACTAATAAGGCTAAGAGTATTGAGGAGAAACTTTCACGAAATTTTGGGAGGTTTGTTGAATTAAATTGAAGTAAGCTATGTGTATGCAGGCTGTCAAAAAGGCATATCAGCAGTACCTCGAGAACGGCTTAAAGAATTAGATTGAAAATTTCAAGGCATGTTAACCAGTAGAAATAAACTACTTCTGTTAGAACTGCTATTATTAAGGCTAATCGTATTTGCGTGGAACTTTCAGGGGTTGTTTAGGAGGGTGCTGGGATACACAAAACACATTATTTGTATGCAGGTTATCACAAGGACATATGAGTAATATCTAAAAATGTCTTAAAGCATCGAGTTGAAACTATCAGAGCATGAGAAGAGAATGTTGAACTACACCAAAAAGGCTCAATGTGAATACCATCACTGCTTACAACTAATAATACTACTACTATTACTAATGCTATAATAATATTAATAATAAAGCTAATAACAATTTTACCATAATTTGCTAAAAACTCTACTGCGATTATTTTTTACAGGAGCTACTTACGACAAATGCTTATGAAAGGGTTTATTTAGAGGATCATAATTTAATTGAAATATGGAGGAAGTACTTTAAAAAAACACTAAATATTAGAATCTATGATAATTATAAAAAGATCCTTTTCTTATGTTGGACCGCAAAATTTCACAAAAATTCACCAAAACGAAGCTTTATTGCTGGGATAGCTAGGTATTTAATCAGAATTGCGGCTACTGATCTGTCTTTACTTTCAGGGGAAATTAGAAAGAAATATAAATCCTATTGTTCTGGAATTAAAAGATTTTCCCATTTTAATATATATTGGAATGTCAATTACGGGTTATCTACTCAATGGCAACAGTTTCAGCTAAAGAGCAGATTTCTTTAATTTTATGAGACTTTATACAAGTTTATCATTTAATTCAGTCTTTGAACATTTAGAAATTCTTATTAAGAAATCTTTCCTCTTATCTAGTATGACTGTTTCTAAAATTATACACTTACAATAAAAAAAAACCAGATGGGACAAACTTCTTTAACAATATTATTAGTTCAAGATGTTATAGCCTGGACATGACATTTGACTTACTGTATTTTGTCCTATTTAATACATTTGTAAGATTTGATGGTAATTTGTACAAGCAAATTATAGGAATTCCTATGGGGGGGGGGGGTAAATATCTTGCATCGCTGTATAATGCCATTGCCCTTCCACATGTACTGTATATAGCACCTCTTTGGAAATACCTGTCTTCCGCTCAGTGTGCAAAAGTAAGAGTTCTGTTTTTCCGATTCGCAAAGTTCCTTCTGAGACTTCCACCATGGACAAGTAACTTCTATATCATGCGTAATTATGCTGTATCCGGTCCAACAGTCTGTATTAACTGTGCCGCTGAGAATATTTTGAAAAACACTAAACAAACCCGTTGCTAGCCATCCTGTGCCAGTAGTTTTGCTAATGTACATCAAATATGTTTGGCGACGTTTCCTAGTGTGACTTTTCTTTTCTTTTTCCTTTGTTATGCTCCATTTTAATTCCATGTTGATTTTCGGGCAATAAATTTACTTACTTACTTATTAACAAAATAATTTGAAAATTGATAGCTTTGCTCTTCACATGTTTCAACTTTGAGAACATTTGCTCACATAAGTATTAGTTTACTTTCAAGGGCTCTAGGAACTTATGTAGGGCCACAGAAAATCAGGAGCCTATAGGTTTCATAGGAACTAAACCAATACGGGAGACTGGAATGAAAATTGAAATAGAATGAAACTTTTTCATGGAAATAGGAAAGCAAAAGGAAATACAAACAGACATAAATGTATACTGATCGAAGAATTTACAGCAGTAGAAACCGTTAAATGCGTACTTACTTAGATTTTTGTTGATTCAAGAATGTACAATAGCAATTTTTTTAACCTTTTTCAGTCGTAATAAAGCTTTATAATATCAAATGTGTCTTTAAAATTTTCAAACCATGATAAGTTTTCTTGATTTTTTTGTTTCTTTATGCTCATGAAATATGAAAAAAAACATTGTTGAATAATGGTCCTTTTCTTTGCGGACCACCTAAACATTTTCTTGTTGAGAAAAAAAACTGTTTTGATACTTTAGTAATTCAGACAGAACAAGGCTTTGACACTGCTCATACATTGACACAGCAGTTCTAAATCCCTGAAACCCCAGTGGGCTGCGAGTAAAGTTCTATATTTGTCTCTGGGTACAATTATAATTCAATAGCCTTCCAAATTGGTCCAAATACCATATTTATATATATATTAACTTTAAAAAATTTTCCACAAGACAAGTTTTCGATCAAAAGTAAAGAGCTCCATTAAGCCAAGAATGAGCCAAAATTAAGTCAAATAATCTTCCAAGCGCAAATCTACCGCAAAATCACTGTCAATAAATAAATAAAACTCAAAATGAACAGAAAATTAAAATAAATAGCCAAGTCAAACTCAAAACGAGCAAAAATTAACCTTAGTAGTACTGATAACCCCCATGCCTTCTCAAAAGTGGGAACACAATTTATGCTTCACTAAAAAAGAAAAAAAAACAAAAAAAAAACAAAGAAATGACCATGGATTGGCAGTTTAACTGACACATACTGACATTTGTGACTTAAGGTTTTGGTAATTTTTTGTTTATGAAAGTAAGAAAGGTGAAAACATTCCAAACGTATTTGGTTTTCAGTAAAGCACAAATTGTGCTCTGGTCTTACGAAGGTATGGGGGTTGTCAAAGACATAATTTCCAGAAATTTTCAACAACGCTGAACAAAATGCTATTTAAAATTGGGTGTGGAAGTATCCACCCTTCGATCACTCTGAATCTCAAATAGGGCACTACAACTTCTGATTACCAATCCATTGAGCCCCCTCGGAACTTTATACAATCACCCTTTCCATATGTACCTTATATGCCCCCAGGGCATAACTTAAAAAGCCTTGACCTGTGTGCTGGGGAGAAGGGGGGGGGGTCATCCCAAAATACATAATTTCCTGACCTTTCAATTATGTTGAACAAAATGGCTATTAAGAATTTTTTATTAGATGTGTTTGGGAAACTGGTGGGCATTTAAGGGGGGGTTTGTTACCCTCCAATCACTTTCAACTACTATAAAGGGCATTCGCCCTTTCAATTTCTAATCAAATCATCTATTTTTGAAATTTCTACGACAACAAATGGCCATCTCAAAATTTCTATCAGACAAATTTCGGGAAAATACGAGGTGTGGGGGGATCCACCCTCCGACCCCTCTGAATCTTAAATAGGACATAAAAGTTCTGATTACTAACCCAATGACCCCCTCCGAGGTTTATACGTTCATCCTTTGCATATGTACCTTATAAGCCCCCTGTGCAAAACTTAAAATCCTTGCCCTGAGGGATGTGGGGGGAGAGGGTTTCATCCTCAAAGACATAATTTCCAGTCATTTCAATTACGTTGAACCAATGGGCTATCTCAAGACTGTTAAAAACAGCACTGGCCCTTTAAATTTCCAATCGAATGAGCTGTTTTTGAAGTTTCTACGACAACAAATGACCATCTCGAAATTCCTATCAGATGCATTTCGGGAAAATCTGAGGTGTGGGGGTATTCACCCCTCGTTCACTCTGAATCTTAAAAAGGACACTAAAACTTCTGATTACAAAGCCAATGAGCCCTCTCCGAAGTTTATACGATCATCCTTTCTATACGTACCTCATTCCGTACCTCATCCCCCCAAGGCAAAACTTAAAACCCTTGCCCTTAGGGCTGTGGGGTATGAGGGGTGGTTTCACCCTCAAAGATGTGATTTACAGATTTTCAATTACGTTGAATGATATGGCTATTTCAAAAGTTTCATAAAATGTGTTTGGAAAATGGTGGGCGTGGGAGGGGGGTTTGTTGCCCTCCAATCACTTTCGACTATTGAAAAAGGCACTGGCCCTTTCAATTTCCAATTGAATCAGCTGTTTTCGTAGCTTCTACGAAAACAAATGGCCATCTCAAAATTTCTATCAGATGCATTTCGGGAAAATACGAGGTGTGAGGAGGGGGGAGTATCGACCCTCAGATTACTCTGAATCTTTAAAAAGGGCACTGAAAGTTCTGATCACCAATCCAATGAACCCGCTCCTAAGTTTATACGATCATCCTTTCTATTTGTACCTTATATGCCCCCAGGGCCTACAACGCTTGGCCTGAGGGCTCTGGGGTGTTGTCTTCCCCAAGAAAAAATTTCCAGACCTTTCAATTACGTTGAAAAACGGGTTATCTGAAGATTTTGATTGGATGTGTTTGGGGAAATAGTGATCGTGGTAGGGGGTTTGTTAAATCCCAATCGAATATTGAATTCGATTGGGATTTTATTAAGGAAACAATGAAACTCATTTTGTAGGTAATTTTTAATAGCTGTACTAGTATGAATGTTTTTCACAAGTTTTACCTGACATAGGGATACCATATAGATCTTATGATAGAGGCTCCACTGTGCCGGGTAAAGAAAGTAAAGCCTCGAAACCCGTTAAGGCAGGTGGTATTTCTGCTGATGAGCCCTAGTGGAAGGTTCTACTTGGAAATATTTCGCTAGATTTAAGGTGCTTTTGCTTGTAAATTTTCAACGACAGTAGAGGAGGGGGTACCAGCACAGAACGAACACCGTGCTGCCATCTACAATTTAGTTTAATGCTGACGGGACATAATTTATTCAAGGATTATCGATCGAGTCTAATGTGGGTGTGTCAAGGTCAATCGATCTGTTGTTGTTGTTGTTTGGCCACGTGCGAATGACATGAGGGGTGATTTACATAATCGATGGGGGAATTATTGATTCACGAGCATGGGGAATTATGAAACAATATGGTCATAGAGTCCCTAGGGAGAAAGATTACGTAATCACTCAATGACCTCTTTGTCCAAGATCGATTTATTTGTTGTTTCTATGTGTAATAACTCGGGGACGAAGGTTGCACATGCGCATTGGGTTCTAACGGGAACAATGTTATTGATCTAGGACTCGAGGGGGAAGTGAATTTCCGTGGATTTACATAATCGCTAGGTGAAATTATTGATCCACGGAGGGGGAATTAAGAAACAAACATGGCTTCATTGTTGTTTGGCTAGCTTAACCTGTGAACTTGATTTACATAATCGCTAGGGGGAATTATCGATTCACGAATGGGAGAATTAGGAAACATTATGGCTTCTTTAATCTTAGGCCTGAGGGATAAATGTTCTTTAGGTCAGAGAGAAAAATTAATATTCTATTTTTAAATAGGGCTTCATTGATCTTTAGTGTCAGGAATTATAATTGACGAAGGGGAGAATTAAGAAACATTAAGGCTTCTTTAATCTTAGGTCTGATGGATAAACGTTCTTTAGGTCAGAGAGAAAAATTAATATTCTATTTTTAAATAGGGCTTCATTGATCTTTAGTGTCAGGAATTATAATTGACATCACTTGTTATCTTGGAATTATGCGGGAGTCTAAAGAGATAGAAATTCTATTTTTAAATACGGCTTCACGGAGCTTTAAGTCGAAGAGATAAATTGATATTCTAACGAAACCCTAATAGTTTAGCTAGGAAAATTTATGAGATGAAGAGATTAACGTAGGAAAGGGTTTCCTAGAAATTTGAAATGCGTTAGCGCAGAGATGCCAAACAAAAGGAACACGCTGAAATTACGTTTAGGGATTATTTGGGCGAAACGGTTTTAGATATTTTATGGGATTATTTCGGCGAAACAGTTAGAGACATTTTGAAAGAAGATTTTAGGAAAGGTTTTAGAAGAGAATTTGAGGGTGAAACTCTGTGGTCGTTATAATACACAAGTTCCATTTGAACAGTGTTGTGAGGTCCTCTACCCCAACCCCAAAGGGTTCCGATCCCCACCCCAACCCCGAAGGAAGCCCCCGGTACTCAAAGGCCCCCCAAGCTCCCATAGAGCCCCAGCCCCCCAAACGCCCTCCTCAGACCCTCAAAGGCCCTCCTCTGGTCCTCAAAGGGCCCCCGGATCCCCAAAGGGCACCCCCGGGCCCCCCAAAGGCCCATCGAGCTCCCAACGGACCAACGGGGTCCCAAAGGCCCTACACCGGTCCCCAAATGTCCTCCAGGCCCCCAACTGTCCCCCCGGACCCCAAAGGCCCTCCCCCGGCCCCCCCAAGGGCCCACCGGCTCCCAAAGGACCAATCGGTCCTCAAGTGTCCCCCAGACTCCCAAAGGCCCCCCCTGTGCCCCAAAGGCCCTCCCCCCGTCCTCAAAGGTCCCCCACCCGGCGCCCAAAGAGCCCCCGGCGCCCCCCAACTTCTAGGTCAATTTAAAAATTTATAAACGAAGTGAAGAAAAGTTCAAGTTCTCTTCTGAACTTTACCAAAGAACACACTTCAATTCTAAATTCTCCAGAGAAAACAAAAATCTTCCACTTAAGTTCTTTATTTCACAAAGACATAAAGAAATTTAAAGTTTAATTCTAATTTTTCGGTGGAAGATAGAAAACGTAATATCATACTTGTGAATATTTTCACGGAAGATAAAAATTTCTAGTTCAATTTAAAATTTTCTCAACGAAGTTAAGGAAAGTTCAAGTTCTCTTCTGAACTTTACCAAAGAACACACTTCAATTTTAATTTCTCCAGAGAAAACAGAAATCTTCCACTTCAGTTCTTTATTTCACAAAGACATAAAGAAATTTAAAGTTCAATTCTAAATTTTTCGGTGGGAGATAGAAAAATGAATACCATACTTGTGATTATTTTCACGGAAGATAAAAAGTTCTAGTTCAATTTTAAATTTTATCAATGAAGTTAAGAAAATTTCATGTTATTTACTGAATTTTAACAAAGAACACAATTAAATTATAATTTATAAAGATAAAATAAAAATCTTACAGTTAAGTTCTTTATTTCACAAAGACATAATGAAATTTAAAGTTCAATTCTAAATTTTTTCTGTGGAAGATAGAAAAAGTAATACCATACTTGTGAATATTTTCCCGGAAGATAAAAAGTTCTAGTTCAACTTAAAATTTTCTCAACGAAGTGAAGAAAAGTTCAAGTTCTCTTCTGAATTTTACTAAAGAACACAAATCATTTCTAATTTCACCAGAGAAAATAAAAATCTTCCGCTTCAGTTCTTTATTTCACAAAAGACATAACGAAATTTAAAGTTCAATTCTAAATTTTTCGGTGGAAGATAGAAAAAGTAATATAATACTTGTGAATATTTTCACGGAAGATAAAAGTTCTAGTTCAATTTAAAATTTTCTCAATAAAGTGAAGAAAAGTTCAAGTTCTCATCTGAACTTTACCATAGAACACACTTCAATTCTAATTTCTCCAGAAAAAAAAATCTTCCACTTCAGTTTTAAGTTCCCCAATGAAATAAAGAAATTTAAAGTTCTATTCTAAATTTTTAGATGGAAGATAGAAAAAAGTAATACTATGACAATGATTGTTTTCCATTAAGATCAAAATTTTCACTTTATTTATAATTTTTCTTAAATTCAGTTCTTATTTTTCTCAAAGAGATGAAAAATTTAAAGTTCATTTCTAAATTTTTCTCTAGAAGATAGGAAAAGTTATACTACAATTGTGATTATTTTTCAGTGAAGATAAAAAGTTTCACTTTAATTCTAATTTTCTTAAGTTCACTCTCCGATTTTTTGCAAAGAGATGAAAAATTTAAAGTTCTGTTCTATGATGATAAAAAGTTTCACTTTAATTCTAAATTTTATTAAATTCAGTTCCGACATTTCTCAAAGAGATGAAAAAATTTAAATTTCTGTTCAATATATTGTCTCGGAAGAAGAAAAGTTCAACTTCGATTCTGAATTTTCTCATTGAAAATGAAATAAGTTATTGATCAATTCTATTTTCCCAAAATAATATAAAAATTTTCCACTTCACTTCATATTTTTCTCGAAGAGATGAAAAATTTAAAATACTATTCCAAATTTTTCATAGAAGATACAAAAGTTCAAGTTCTCTTCTGAATTTTACCAACAAACACAGTTCAATTCTAATTTCTCCAGACAAAATAAAAAGCTTCCACTTCAGTTTTATGTACACCAAGACATAAAAAATTTAAAGTTCTGTTCTAAATTTTTCTTTAGAAAATAGGAAAAGTTATACTATGTTAGTGATTATTTTCCATGAAGATAAAAAGTTTCACTTTAATTCTAAATTTTCTTAAATTCATTTCCGACTTTTCACATAGAGATGAAAAATATTTAAAGTTCTGTTCCATATTTTTCATTGAATATTGGAAAAGTTATACTTTGATCGTGAATATTCAAGTTCTCTTCTGAATTTTATCAAAGAACACACTTCAATTCTAATTTCTCCAGAGAAAACAAAACTCTTCCACTTCACTTCATTATTTCACAAAGACAAAGAAATTTAAAGTTCAATTCTAATTTTTCGGTGGAAGATGGAAAAAGTAATACCATACTTGTGAATATTTTCACGGAAGATAAAAAGTTCTAGATCAATTTTAAATTTTCACAACGAAGTCAAGGAAAGTTCAAGTTCTCTTCTGAATTTTCTCAATGAAAAAGAAATTAGTCATTGATCATTTCTATTTTTTTCCAAATAATATGAAAATTTTCCACTTTAGTTCAGATCTGTCTCGAAGAGATGAAAAATTTAAATACTGTTCCAAATTTTTCACAGAAGATAAAAAAGTTCAAGTTCTCTTCTGAATTTTACCAAAGAACACACTCCAATTCTAATTTCTCCAGAGAAAACATAAATCTTCCAATTCACTTCTTTATTTCACAAAGACAT
Organism: Artemia sp. Qi Xiang Cuo; assembly: GCF_049724085.1. Classification (NCBI taxonomy): domain Eukaryota; kingdom Metazoa; phylum Arthropoda; class Branchiopoda; order Anostraca; family Artemiidae; genus Artemia; species Artemia sp. Qi Xiang Cuo. The sequence continues at coordinate 74,379,112 of NC_142802.1, read as the reverse complement.
AAAGAAATTTAAAGTTCAGTTCTAATTTTTCGGTGGAAGATAGAAAAATTAATAGCATAATTGTTATTATTGTCCTGGAAGATAAAAAGTTCCAGTTCAATTTTAAATTCTCTCAACTAATTGAATAAAAGTTCAAGTTCTCTTCTGAACTTTACCGAAGAACACACTTCAGTTATAATTTATCCCGAAAAAATAAAAATCTTCCACTTCAGTTCTTTATTTCACAAAGACATAAAAAAATTTAAAGTTCAATTCTAATTTTTCGGTGGAAGATAGAAAAAGTAATACCATACTTGTGAATATTTTCACGGAAGATAAAAAGTTTCACTTTATTTATAATTTTTCTTAAATTTGGTTCTGATTTTTCTGAATGAAATAAAAAATTTAAAGTTCTGTTCCAAATTTTTCATAGAAGATAGAAAAAGTTATACATTGATTGTGAATATTCAACATGAAGATAAGGAACTCCACTTTAATTCAGAGTTTTCTCGAAGAAGTACAAAATGTTCAAGTTCTTCTATCTATGGCTAAGTCTGCTAAAGACAAGCTATTTTCTTGCGAAAACACACAAAATCAGAAAAATGATCAATATTCCTCTAGTACCTACGCAATTAGACTAAAAATGAAGATATTTATGCAGAGTTTCAACTAGCTATGGCTAAGTTTGCTAAAGACAAGCTATTTTCTTGCGAAAACACGCAAAATCAGAAAAAATGTTCAATGTTCCTTTAGTACCTACACAATTAGACTAAAAATGAAGATATTTATGCAGAGTTTCAACTAGCTATGGCTAACATTGCTAAAGACAATCTAATTTCTTGTGAAAACCCACAAACTCAGAAAAAATTTTCAATGTTCCTTTAGTACCTACGCAATTAGACTAAAAATGAAGATATTTATGCAGAGTTTCAACTAGCTATGGCTAAGTTTGCTAAAGACAAGCTATTTTCGTGCGAAAACACAAAAAATCAAAAAAATGTTCAATATTGCTTTAGTACCTACTAAATTAGGCTTAAATGAAGATATTTATGCAGAGTTTCAACTAGCTATGGCTAAGTTTGCTAAAGACAAGCTATTTTCTTACGAAAACACACAAAATCAGAAGTAAAATGTTCAATGTTCCTTTAGTACCTACGCAATTAGACTAAAAATGAATATATTTATGCAGAGTTTCAACTAGCTATGGCTAAGTTTACTACAGACTAGATATTTTCTTGCGAAAAGACACAAAATCACAAAAAATTTTCAATGTTCCTCTAGTACCTACACAATTAGACTAAAAATAAAGATATTTATGCAGAGTTTTATCCAGCTATGTCTAAGTTTACTAAAGACAAGCTATTTTCTTGCGAAAACACACACAATCAGAAAAAATGTTCAATGTTCCTCTATTACCTACACAATTAGACTAAAAATTAAGATATTTATGCAGAGTTTCACCTAGCTATGGCTAATTTTGCTAGGGACAATCTATTTTATTGCGACAACAAAAACAAACTCAGAAAAAATTTTCAATGTTCCTTTAGTAAATACGCAGTTAGACGAAAATTGAAGGTATTTTTGATTATTTTAAAAAATAGCGGTCTAATTGTGCTAAAGACAAGCTATTTTCTCACGAAAACACACAAAATCAGAAAAAAATGTTCAATGTTCCTCTAGTACCTACACAATTAGGCTGAAATGAAGATATTTATGCAGAGTTTCAACTATCTATGGCTAAGTTTGCTAAAGACAATCTATTTCCTTGCGAAAACACACAAAATCATAAAAAATGTTCAATGTTCCTTTAGTACCTACACAATTAGGCTGAAATGAATATATTTAGGCAGAGTTTCAACTAGATATGACTAAGTTTGCTAAAGACAAGCAATTTTCTTGCAAAAACACACAAAATCAGAACTAAAATGTTCAATGTACATATATTAACTACTCAATTCGTCTTAAATGTAGATATTTATGCAGAGTTTCAACTAGCTATGGCTAAGTTTTCGAAAGACAAGCTACTTTTGTGCGAAAACACACAAAATCAGAAAAAATTTTCAATGTTCCTTTAGTACCTATGCAATTAGGCTTAAATGAAGATATTTATGCAGAGTTTCAACTAGCTATGGCTAAGTTTGCTAAAGACAAGCTATTTTCTTACAAAAACACAAACAAAATCAGTTGTAAAATGTTCAATGTTCCTCTAGTACCTACACAATTAGACTAAAAATGAAGATATCTGTGCAGAGTTTCAAATAACTATGGCTTAGTTTTCTAAAGACAAGCTATTTTCTTGCGAAAACACTCAAAATCAGAAAAAATGTTCAATGTTCTTCTAGTGCCTACACAATTAGACTAAAAATAAAGGTATTTATAGAGAGTTTCAACTAGCTATGGCTAAGTTTGCTAAAGACAAGCTATTTTCTTGCGAAAACACAAACAAAATCAGAAAAAATGTTCAATTTTCCTTTAGTACCTACGTAATTAGACTAAAAATGAAGGTATTTATGCAGAGTTTCAACTAGCTATGGCTAAGTTTGCTAAAGACAAGCTATTTTCTCACGAAAACACACAAAATCGGAAAAAAATGTTCAATGTTCCTTTAGTACCTACGCAATTAGGCTGAAATGAAGATATTTATGCAGAGTTTTAACTATCTATGGCTAAGTTAGCTAAAGACAAGATATTTTATTGCGAAAACACAAACTAATAAAAAATGTTCAATGTTCCTTTAGTACCTAAGCAATTAGGATTAAATGAAGATATTTATGCAGAGTTTCAACTATCTATGGCTAAGTTTGCTAAAGAGAAGCTATTTTCTTGCGAAAACACACAAAATCATAAAAAATATTCAATGTTCATTTATTAACTATGCAGTTAGGCTTAAATGAAGTTATTTATTCAGAGTTTCAACTAGCTATGACTAAGTTTTCTCAAGACAATCTATTTTCTTGCGAAAACACAAACAAAAACAGAAAAAATGATCAATGTTCAATTAGTAACTACTCAATTATGCTAAAAATGAAGATATTTATTAAGTGTTTCAACTAGATATGGATAATTTTTCTAAAGACAAGCTATTTTATTGCTAAAACACACAAAATCAGAAAATATTTTCTGTTTTCCTTTTGTACATACACAATTATTCTAAAAATGAAGATATTTATGCAGAGTTTCAACTAGCTATGACTAAGTTTGCTAAAGACAAGCTATTTTCTTGCGAAAACACACAAAATCACATAAAATTTTCAATGTTCCTTTAGTACCTATGCAATTAGACTTCAATGAAGATATTTATGCAGAGTTTCAACTATCTATGGATAAGTTTGCTAAAGACAAGCTAATTTCTCACGAAAACACACAAAATCCGAAAAAATGTTCAATTTTCCTTTAGTACCTACGCAATTAGGCTTAAATGAAGATATTTATGCAGAGTTTCAACTAGCTATGGCTAAGTTTGCTAAGGACAAGCTATTTTCTTGCGAAAACACAAACAAAATCAGAAAAAAATGTTCAATGTTCCTTTAGTACATACGCAATAAGGCTAAAAAATAATATATTTATGCACAGTTTCATCTAGCTACGGATAAGTTTTATGTATACAAACTATTTTCTATTAAAAACACAAACACGATAACGAGAAATGTTCAATGTTCATGTAGTACCTACTCAAATAGGCTAAATATTAATACATTTATGAAAAGTTTCAACTAGCTATGGATAAGTTTGCTAAAGACAAGATAGTTTATTGCAAAAACACACAAAATCCTAAAAAATATTGTTAGGTTAGGTTAAGTTAGATTAGGTTAGGTTAGCCTATGTACGCGCGCATATAGGTTAGGTTAGGTTGGATTAAGTTAGGTTAGGTTAATTTAGGTTAGGTTAGATTAAGTTAGGTTAGGTTAAGTTAGGTTAGGCTAGGTTAGCCTACGTACGTGCGCGTACGTAGGCTAACCTAGCCTAACCTAACTTAACCTAACCTAACTTAATCTAACCTAACCTAACCTAACTTAACCTAACCTAACTTAATCCAACCTAACCTATATGCGCGCGTACGTAGGCTAACCTAACCTAATCTAACTTAACCTAACCTAACAATATTTTTTCTGATTTTGTGTGTTTTCGCAAGAAAATAGCTTGTCTTTAGCAAACTTAGCCATAGCTAGTTGAAACAGTGCATAAATATCTTCATTTTTATCCTAAATGCGTAGGTACTAAAGGAACATTGAACATTTTTCTGATTTTGTGTGTTTTCGCAAGAAAATAGCTTGTCTTTAGCAAACTTAGTCATAGCTAGTTGAAACTCTTCATAAATATCTTCATTTTTATCCTAATTGCGTAGGTACTAAAGGAACATTGAAAATTTTTCTGATTTTGTTTGTGTTTTCGCAAGAAAATAGCTTGTCTTTAGCAAACTTAGCCATAGCTAGTTGAAACTCTGCATAAATATCTTCATTTAAGCCTAATTACGTAGGTACTAAAGGAACATTGAACATTTGTTCTGATTTTGTGTGTTTTCGTGAGAAAATAGCTTGTCTTTAGCAAACTTAGCCATAGATAGTTGAAACTCTGCATAAATATCTTCATTTCAGCCTAATTGCGTATTTACTAGAGGAACATTGAACATTTTTTATGTTTTTGTGTGTTTTCACAAGAAAATAGATTGTCGTTATCAAAATTAGCAATAGATATTTGAAAATAATCATAATTAAATTCAAGTAAGACTAATTTCGTATGTAATATAGGAACAATTAACATTTTTTTCTGATTTTGTGTGTTTTCGTGAGAAAATAGCTTGTCTTTAGCAAACTTAGCCATAGCTAGTTGAAACTCTGCATAAATACATTAATTTTTAGTCTAATTGCGTAGGTACTAAAGGAACATCTGAACATTTTTTCTGATTTTTTTTGTGTTTTCGCAAGAAAATAGCTTGTCTTTAGCAAACTTAGTCATAGCTAGTTGAAACTCTGCATAAATATCTTCAATTTTAGTCTAATTGTGTAGGTACTAGAGGAACATTGAACATTTTTCTGATTTTGTGGGTTTTCGCAAGAAAATAGCTTGTCTTTAGCAAACGTAGCCATAGCTAGTTGAAACTCTGCATAAATATCTTCATTTTTAGTCTAATTGTGTAGGTACTAGAGCAACATTGAGCATTTTACTTCTGATTTTGTGTGTTTTTGTAAGAAAATAGCTTGTCTTTAGCAAACTTAGCCATAGCTAGTTGAAACTCTGCATAAATATTTTCATTTAAGCCTAATTGCGTAGGTACTAAAGCAATATTGAACATTTTTTTGATTTTGTGTGTTTTCGCAAGAAAATAGCTTGTCTTTAGCAAACTTATCCATAGCTAGTTGAAACTCTGCATAAATATCCTCATTTTTAGTCTAATTGCGTAGGTACTAAAGGTACATTGAACATTTTTTCTGAGTTTGTGGGTTTTCACAAGAAAATAGCTTGTCTTTAGCAAACTTAGCCATAGCTAGTTGAAACTCTGCATAAATATCTTCATTTTTAGTCTAATTGTGTAGGTACTAAAGGAACATTGAACATTTTTTCTGATTTTGCGTGTTTTCGCAAGAAAATAGCTTGTCTTTAGCAAACTTAGCCATAGCTAGTTGAAACTCTGCATAAATATCTTCATTTTTAGTCTAATTGCGTAGGTACTAGAGGAACATTGATCATTTTTTCTGATTTTGTGTGTTTTCACAAGAAAATAGCTTGTCCTTAGCAAACTTAGCCATAGATAGGAGAACTTGAACATTTTGCACTTCTTCGAGAAAACTCTGAATTAAAGTGGAGTTCCTTATCTTCATGTTGAATATTCACAATCAATGTATAACTTTTTCTATCTTCTATGAAAAATTTGGAACAGAACTTTAAATTTTTTATTTCTTTGAGAAAAATCAGAACCAAAGTTAAGAAAAATTATAAATAAAGTGAAACTTTTTATCTTCCGTGAAAATATTTACAAGTATGATATTACTTTTTCTATCTTCCACCGAAAAATTAGAATTGAACTTTAAATTTCTTTATGTCTTTGTGAAATAAAGAACTGAAGTGGAAGATTTTTGTTTTTTCTGGAGAAATTAGAATTGAAGTGTGTTCTTTGGTAAAGTTCAGAAGAGAACTTGAACTTTTCTTCACTTCGTTGAGAAAATTTAAAATTGAACTAGAACTTTTTATCTTCCAGGAAAATATTCACAATTATGCTATTACTTTTTCTATCTTCCACCGAAAAATTAGAACTGAACTTTAAATTTCTTTATGTCTTTGTGAAATAAAGAACTGAAGTGGAAGATTTTTATTTTCTCTGGAGAAATTAGAATTGAAGTGTGTTCTTTGCTAAAATTCCGAAGAGAACCTGAACTTTTTTATCATCTGTGAAAAATTTGGAACAGTATTTAAATTTTTCATCTCTTCGAGACAGATCTGAACTAAAGTAGAAAATTTTTATATTATTTGTAAAAAAATAGAAATGATCAATGACTAATTTCTTTTTCATTGAGAAAATTCAGAAGAGAACTTGAACTTTCCTTGACTTCGTTGTGAAAATTTAAAATTGAACTAGAACTTTTTATCTTCCGTGAAAATATTCACAAGTATGATATTACTTTTTCCATCTTCCACCGAAAAATTAGAATTGAACTTTAAATTTATTTATGTCTTTGTGAAATAATGAAGTGAAGTGGAATATTTTTGTTTTCTCTGGAGAAATTAGAATTGAAGTGTGCTCTTTGATAAAATTCAGAAGAGAACTTGAATATTCACGATCAAAGTATAACTTTTCCAATATTCTATGAAAAATATGGAACAGAACTTTAAATTTTTTTCATCTCTATGTGAAAAGTCGGAACTGAATTTAAGAAATTTTAGAATTAAAGTGAAACTTTTTATCTTCATGGAAAATAATCACTAACATAGTATAACTTTTCCTATTTTCTACAGAAAAATTTAGAACAGAACTTTAAATTTTTTATGTCTTGGTGTACATAAAACTGAAGTGGAAGCTTTTTATTTTCTCTGGAGAAATTAGAATTGAATTGTGTTTGTTGGTAAAATTCAGAAGAGAACTTGAACTTTTCTATCTTCTATGAAAAATTTGGAATAGTATTTTAAATTTTTCATTTGTTCGAGAAAAATCTGAAGTGAAGTGGAAAATTTTTATATTATTTTGGGAAAATAGAATTGATCAATAACTTATTTCATTTTCAATGAGAAAATTCAGAATCGAAGTTGAACTTTTCTTCTTCCGAGAAAATATATTGAACAGAACTTAAAATTTTTTCATCTCTTTGAGAAAGGTCGGAACTGAATTTAAGAAAATTTAGAATTAAAGTGAAACTTTTTATCTTCATAGAACAGAACTTTAAATTTTTCATCTCTTTGCAAAAAATCAGAAAGTGAACTTAAGAAAATTAGAATTAAAGTGAAACTTTTTATCTTCACTGAAAAATAACCACAATCGTAGTATAACTTTTCCTATCTTCTAGAGAAAAATTTAGAAATGAACTTTAAATGTTTCATCTCTTTGAGAAAAATCAGAACTGAATTTAAGAAAAATTATAAATAAAGTTAAACTTTTGATCTTCATGGAAAAAAATCATTGTCATAGCATTACTTTTTCTATTTTCCATCTAAAAATTTAGAATAGAACTTTAAATTTCTTTATTTCTTTGGGGAACTTAAAACTGAAGTGGAAGATTTTTATTTTTTCTGGAGAAATTAGAATTGAAGTGTGTTCTTTTGTAAAGTTAAGAAGAGAACTTGAACTTTTCTTAACTTCGTTGAGAAAATTTTAAATTGAACTAGAACTTTTATCTTCCGGGAAAATTTTCACAAGTATGATATTACTTTTTCTATCTTCCACCGAAAAATTTAGAATTGAACTTTAAATTTCTTTATGTCTTTTGTGAAATAAAGAACTGAAGCGGAAGATTTTTATTTTCTCTGGTGAAATTAGAAATGATTTGTGTTCTTTAGTAAATTTCAGTAGAGAACTTGAACTTTTCTTCACTTCGTTGAGAAAATTTTAAGTTGAACTAGAACTTTTTATCTTCAGGGAAAATATTCACAAGTATGGTATTACTTTTTCTATCTTCCACCGAAAAAATTTAGAATTGAACTTTAAATTTCATTATGTCTTTGTGAAATAAAGAACTTAACTGGAAGATTTTTATTTTCTCTGTAGAAATTATAATTTAATTGTGTTCTTTTTTAAAATTCAGTAAAGAACATGAACTTTTCTTCACTTCATTGAGAAAATTTAAAATTGAACTAGAACTTTTTATCTTCCGTGAAAATAATCACAAGTATGGTATTAATTTTTCTATCTCCCACCGAAAAATTTAGAATTGAACTTTAAATTTCTTTATGTCTTTGTGAAATAAAGAACTGAAGTGGAAGATTTCTGTTTTCTCTGGAGAAATTAAAATTGAAGTGTGTTCTTTGGTAAAGTTCAGAAGAGAACTTGAACTTTACTTAACTTCGTTGAGAAAATTTTAAATTGAACTAGAACTTTTTATCTTCCGTGAAAATATTCACAAGTATGGTATTACTTTTTCTATCTTCCATCGAAAAATTAGAATTGAACTTTAAATTTCTTTATGTCTCTGTGAAATAAAGAACTGAAGTGGAAGATTTTTGTTTTCTCTGGAGAAATTAGAATTGAAGTGTGTTCTTTGGTAAAGTTCAGAAGAGAACTTTAACTTTTTTTCAATTCGTTGAGAAAATTTTAAATTGAACTAGAACTTTTGGGGCGCCGGTGGCTCTTTGGGAGCCCGGGGGGACCTTTGAGGACCGGGGGAGGGCCTTTGGGGCACAGGGGGGCCTTTGGGAGTCTGGGGGACACTTGAGGACCGATTGGTCCTTTGGGCGCGGGTGGGCCGTGGGGGGGGGGGGGGGAGGGCGTTGGGGGCCGGGGGGGACAGTTGGGGGCCTGGAGGACATTTGGGGACCGGTGAAGGGCCTTTGGGACCCCGTTGGTCCTTTGGGAGCTCGATGGGCCTTTGGGGGGCCCGGGAGTGCCCTTTGGAGATCCGGGGGCCCTTTGAGGACCAGAGGAGGGCCTTTGAGGGTCTGAGGAGGGCGTTTGGGGGGCTGGGGCTCTATGGGAGCTTGGGGGGCCTTTGAGTACCGGGGGCTTCCTTCGGGGTTGGGGTGGGGATCGGAACCCTTTGGGGTTGGGGTAGAGGACCTCACAACACTGTTCAAATGGAACTTGTGTATTATAACGACCACAGAGTTTCACCCTCAAATTCTCTTCTAAAACCTTTCCTAAAATCTTCTTTCAAAATGTCTCTAACTGTTTCGCCGAAATAATCCCATAAAATATCTAAAACCGTTTCGCCCAAATAATCCCTAAACGTAATTTCAGCGTGTTCCTTTTGTTTGGCATCTCTGCGCTAACGCATTTCAAATTTCTAGGAAACCCTTTCCTACGTGAATCTCTTCATCTCATAAATTTTCCTAGCTAAACTATTAGGGTTTCGTTAGAATATCAATTTATCTCTTCGACTTAAAGCTCCGTGAAGCCTTATTTAAAAATAGAATTTCTATCTCTTTAGACTCCCGCATAATTCCAAGATAACAAGTGATGTCAATTATAATTCCTGACACTAAAGATCAATGAAGCCATATTTAAAAATAGAATATTAATTTTTCTCTCTGACCTAAAGAACGTTTATCCCTCAGACCTAAGATTAAAGAAGCCTTAATGTTTCTTAATTCTCCCCTTCGTCAATTATAATTCCTGACACTAAAGATCAATGAAGCCCTATTTAAAAATAGAATATTAATTTTTCTCTCTGACCTAAAGAACGCTTATCCCTCAGACCTAAGATTAAAGAATCCTTAATGTTTCTTAATTCTCCCCTTCGTAAATCAATAATTTCCCATAGCAATTATGTAAATCAATTTCTCAGGTTAAGCTAACCAAACAACAATGAAGCCAGGTTTGTTTCTTAATTCACCCCTTCGTGAATCAATAATTTCACCTAGCAATTATTAAAATCCATGGAAATTCACTTCCCCCTCGAGTCCTAGATCAATAACACTGTTCCCGTTAAAATTCAATGCGCATGTACAACCTACGTCCCGGAGTTATTGCGCATAGAAACAACAAATAAATCGATCTTGGAAAAAGAGGTCATTGAGTAATTACGTAATCTTTCCCCCTAGAGACTCTATGACCATATTGTTTCATAATTCCCCATGCTTGTGAATCAATAATTCCCCCATCGATTATGTAAATCACCCCTCATGTCATTCGCACGTGACCAAACAACAACAACACCAGATCGATTGACCTTGACACACCCACATTAGACTGGATCGATAATCCTTGAATAAATTATGTCCCATCAGCATTAAACTAAATTGTAGATGGCAGCACGGTGTTCGTTCTGTGCTGGTACCCCCTCCTCTACTAACGACTTACATTTATTGATGACGACTTTGCATGGATTTGGACATTTCTATTTGGTTGATGGTTCGGTTATACTGTTTGGTCCTAGGGGGTTGGATAGATGAGTAAGGTTAAAACCTCGTTCAAGTGCACATTTGTCTCAATTGCTGGATTAGGATGACAGTTTTTCTTCTTCTTTTTTTTTTCTTGCCAAGTAATTACCTCTAAAACGTAATACATTTCATGCCCCCAGGGCATAACTTACAACCCTTGCCCTGAGGGCTGTGTGGGGTGGAGGTTGTCATCCTCAAATACGTAACATCCGGACCTTTCAACTACGTTCAAAAAATGGCTATCTCAAAATTTTGGTCAGATGGGATTGGGGAAGTTTTGGGCGTGGGAGGGGGGTCAGTTTCCCTCCGTTTACTTTCGACTATTAAAAAAGGCACTAGCCACTTTAATTTGCAATTGAATGAGCCCTTTTCCAAGTTTCTACGAAAACTCCTGAGATACAAAGTGCCCTGGTATAAACAAAATAAAAAAAATATGATACATTGTGCCCACATTGCTTTTACCTAGGCCGCGCTATTTCGCTGCTTATGATAAAACAACCTCAATAAAAAAAATAATAAAAAACAAGAATCTATATATAATTTCCTTTAATATTGTCTAACAACTTTGTGTATGTTTACTTAAAAGTTCATTATATTGAAAATTAAATTTTTGACTTGGTAAGTTATTTTGAAATACATATAATTACTGTAACTTCTTGCATCTTAAATAATTGTAAGCAAAAAGATGGGTATATGATGTTTCAATGTATATTACTTTCTGGGAACAGGAAGTTAATTATTTCAGAATTGAAATCATCCACCTATACTTCAAAATATACTTCACAACGAATTTACTATTATCAGAAACGTTAATATTTAAATCGTTAAAATTTAATCTATGGGTGGTAAGGGAACTTTTAGGGAATTAAGATTTTAAACAATCACCAGGGGACTATAGTACCTAATAGACCAAAACGATTTGCTTCAGTAATAGCTTAGAAAAAGATTATTTCTACTACTACTATTACTACTATTACTACTAACAACTCGCCGCAGCAACAAGCCGCCTGAGGCCAACTCAGCTACGCAGGCTCCTCCTCCATCCCAATCTTTTTGAAGCCTCTCTTTTAACACCCTCCCACGAAATTCCCATTTCCTCTAAATCTTTTTTATGATGTCCTCCCACCCCAGACAGGGGCGACCTGCTTTCCGTTTAGCCCTAGACCGTTGGCCGAAAAGAACAATCTTCGGCAATCTGTTATCCTGCATCCGCACAACGTGCCCTAGCCATCTCAACCTTTCTTTCATTATAGCCCTAGAGCGCGGTAATGAACCACATTTTTCGTACAGCCTGTTGTTTGAAATACGGTCAGTCAGCCGGGTACCCAGAACAATCATAAAGCAATTTCTCTGGAAAACATCTAGCAAATCTTCATCTGCTTTTTGAAGCGCCAATGCTTCAGAGCCCTATTTGACTAGTGTCATCACTATAGCTTCTTTTATTCTAATCTTGATTTTCAGACTTATCTTCCTATACTTCCAAAAAGAATTATTTCGCAACAAAATAATCAACTTAATTTCAATTTTTATATTTTTACATCGGTTGCTTTGGTGTTCTCATTGAAGTAACTCTATTAGCTTCCGTTCCCTACGTGGATCAGTTGCGAAAATTGTATTTCTAGTGGTGGTGGTTTTATTTGTTTTTTTATCCTCGCCTCTCTTGTGTTTAAGAAGCCTAGTTCAGACACAGGCGAAATATCAACTTCGTTTTTGTTTTTCATCTTTTCTCTCTACTGATCACAGTCTCGTTTACCGTTTTTTTTCATTGAGTTTTTCTCTCTGTGTTAATCTATTGCCATGGCTGGCCATTTCAGCTTAAGATCTTTCATTATTCGGGTTATACTTATTTATCAGACAATTATATTTTATTTGAGTTAGAAACAAGTCAGCTATAAATGAACTGACGAGGACGAGACTTGGCTAGTACAAAATAAAATGTATGATTGTCCGAAACGTAAGTAGGCTGAGACCATCATTTTTCAGTAAATGTTCTTTGATACACAGAATATCGTTACGCCGACATAGTTCTTCAATTACAGGGATTCTCAGAGACACACTTCCATTCATATTCCAAGACACAATCCTAATTTTTTGTTCATCCGTCGGAACGTTTTGTTTTCCGATTTGCTTTTTCATCTCAGGGCATTGGAATGACTGACATGTATGTTTTGTCAACTCAGATGTTGCACATCCAATTGGTTCCGTCATGGGGTACTAGCATTCGACGTATGGGCTTGGACACCGGAACATGTACAAATCTGAGGAGCGGAGCACGCTACTGAAACGTGACCAAATTTCTGGCAGTTGTAGCAAAGTTTAGGGAGGTACACAAATTCTTCAATCGGAAAACGTTCAAAATCTAGTTTTTGTGGCCTTTTCATAGCCAGATCTAGCTAATAACAGGAGGAAAAGTATAACTTATAGGTTCAACTAGCACCACACTGTTCTCTCCTTTCACAACCTGAAACGAAGGTCTTCACTGCAGCATCATATGTGGTTGGAATGTTATTGATCATGCCTATAAAAATTGGGGATTTCACCCTAGCTCCTACACGTTGTGATTCCTGATGGATAGAATAAGTAATGCTGTCTGCCTTGTCCTTTGTTTTAACAACAAGCCGCCATTCAGATCGGTTTCTTCTTAATTCAACATCATCGACCGATAGGTCTTCTCCGCAAATGCTCCTAATAAATTATTTTCGTTCTTTTGGCGTGTTAGTGGGGGGGGGGTCTCCAGAACTACAAAGTAGGATAGTGGAGAATATCTATCTGGGGTGGGATTATGTTGACTTCCATCACTTACAGAATTGCCGGGCAGCCATGGGGGTTGATCTTGGTTGTAACGCTCGAGAAAACCCGAGAACTGCCGTCGCAGTTCATTCACCGACCATATAACACATGCACCTACTTCTGCTCCACTGGCCGGTACTTCTTGGCGATCAAATATAATTAACTTGGGGAGTATTATTCTTTCTTTAGCGCATCGTGCAAGCAGCTTAGCAATATTCGCTACATTATCCTCATCTTGCACGCATTTCGTAAATCGATCACCAGTTTTGGCCTCCTTAGTTAACAGTTCTTTTGCCTTTAAAATCGAGTCACTATAAAAAAAAATTCCACATCTTGTTTTAAAACACTTACTTCTTTATTACCACAACCATTGATCGAGATATATAGTTCAACACGGCATTTAGCATTATAGTCTCTCCCATGCTTGAAACCTGTTTAACCCCAATAAACTAGGGAAGTGTCAGCCCCCGTTCAACTTGATTTCCGAAGTTTAAGGGAGACTCTCCCGGCAGGTACAACAGCACTTTCCACGGGTTTACTGCCCCTCATCTGCTTGTCAATTAGGGTTACATAAAAAACAGCTTGGCACATTATATATATAAGTGTTCAGAAATAAGGTCAGTAGATCAGTAGACACATATGAAGGTTAATACAAATATCCCAGGAATCTACGTCACTAATCCCTATTGCGAAATTTTTATTCTCTTCATTACAACTTACTGAACTATTAATATCCATACAATATCCAATTTTGATGTTGACACAATACCAAACTATTGAGTAAGAAAAGGCAAGGACCCATTTTCAGTGAGAAAAGGCAAGTGAATATTTTGCACTCCCTTGGAAAAAGTCAAGATTAAGTGATAAAAATAGCGATAATAGTCAGGTGATCAGTGAATCAGACTTACCAGAGCATCCGCAGTCCTAGTCAGACAATATTACAAAGAATATTCAAAAAGGAGGCGAAAGAAACTTTGCAAAATATCAAGAAAATTCGATTCAGACTACCTGAAATTTGGACCTATTCAAGCACCTGGTAGTGACCTGGACCCAAGGCTTCTTTATGCTGTTTATCATGAAATTTTATCTAACGATGCTGTGAAACCGTCAAAACTTAAAATTCACTTGAAATTAAAATGCCCAAATTTAGTTGGCAAACCACTTGAATATTTTTAAAGAGCGCATTAAGGTATAAAAAGAAATAGGGGCTTTAAAAATATGGTTGCTGAAAATAAGTCCTCATTAATGGCTTTCTTCTTGATATCACTCCGAATTGCAAAGAATAAAAAGCCATACACAATAAGAGAAGACTTAATCAAACCTTGTATATTACAGGCCTGTGAAGCTTTAAAAAAAAAAACAGGCTATCCGAAGACTGAAGTTGATTCCTTTGTCAGCTAACACTTTTAGGAGCAAAATTGAAGAAATTGCTGAAGATATGGAACATCAAGTTATAACAATGGAAAAAATGCACTATTTTATTCAATTCAACCTGATGAATCTATAGACTTCAGTAACAAAGCAGTTGTCCTTTAGGGCTATAATGAAAGGAAGGTTGAGGTGGCTAGGCCCCGTTGTATGGATGAAGGATGACAGATTGCCAAAGATTGTTCTTTTCGGCCAACCGTCTAGGGCTAAACGGAAAGTAGGTCGTCCTCGTCTGGGTTGGGAGGACGTCATAAAGAAAGATTTAAAGGAAATGGGAGCTTCATGGGAGGTTGTAACATGGGAGGCTTTGAATATATTGGGATGGAGGAGCAGCGTGCTTAGCTTTGTTGGCCTCAGGCAGCTTGGTGCTGTGGTGAGTTGTTAGTAGTAGTAGTAATAGTAGTTGTAAGGGTTTCAAGGAGAATTACAAGAAGAACTTTTTTTCCCGCTGAACTTGAAGGGCAGAGTAACTAGCTTCGAGATTTTTAAAGCCTTCGATAGTTATATCCTGAAGCACGACATTGGGTGGAAAAAAGGCATTGGCATTTATAAAGACGGCGCTACAAACATGACTGGAAATTGCTCAGGAGTTATTGTAAGAGTAACAAATGTTAGTCACCCAGACATTTTGTCTACCCATTTCATTATACATCGTGAGCCACTTGTGGTAAAAAAAAAATCCCAGAAGTAAGCGAAGTATAATCCAGTGCTATAAAACTTGTGAATGAAATTAGACATAAAGCTCTGAATTCTCGGGTGTTTAAAATGCTCTGCGAAGAAACGAGTTCCCAGAACACTAACCTTCTTCTTCACGCTGAGGTAAGATAGCTATCGAGGGGCAAAATACTGAACCGACCGTTCGCCATGCAAGAAGAAATTAGATTATTTGTTTCAATGGCAAAAAAATCAGAAATTTCAAGGACTTTTGTCCGATGGTGAGTGGGTAGTCAAGCTGGCATACTTGGCATATATTTTTTCTCTGCTAAATAAGTTAAATATATCCTTTGCAAGGACAGCTTAAGGACGTGTTTATATTACGAGGAAAAATAGACGGTTTTCGAAAGAAAATATTACCGTGGCAAACGCGGTTGGCAGATGGACGTCTACAGGTATTTACAAATGTTGACGAATATATGGAAGAGACGGATCTCAACGGTGAAGGGGTATCCATTACTATTCAACAGCACTTTTAGTCACTGACATAATATTTTAATTTTTATTATCCAAGGAAAGAAAATCCCAGACATGGAAATATGTGGATAATAGATTCACTTATATCTAACATCGTAGAGGACAAATTAAGCATAAAGGAAAGAGTCTCGTTGATCTCTCTTGTGTTAATTGTCTCTAATTAAAATTCAAGTTCTCTTTGTCAAGAGCTAATTTTTAGTCTCTCTAAAAAATGAACACCCATTACTGAGTGAGAAAGCTCTGAAAATTTTTATTCAATTTTCAACTACATATTTATGTGAACATTTCCGCCTATGATTTATGTGAAAAAACATTTCCATTTATGACAGCAATTAAATTTTGGTACCACTCTCGGCTTAAGATCAAGGAAGCTCTTCGTCTTGCAGTAACATTATTGAAAATGATTCTCCATATCATGATGTCAAATATACAAGAGCAACCATCACACTAAAAACGTCTTTTTTCTTTAAGAAAAAAATAATTACTATATATTTATACTATTCACTATATTAAAACTTTTCTTATTATCATGTATGGATCTATTTACAACACCTTTATTTTCTAAATCCATATTAGTAGTCCACAAAATAAGAAATGATACATTTAGTGGTCCCTGAGCGTGGTCCACCACGTGGTCCACCACGTGGTCAGTGGTCCACCACTGCTTTAGAAGGTAGGGGAGCGTCAATCCTACTCGTCCTAGTTTCTGCTCGGGTTGGGCTTGGCTAGGTTATTTATTGTAATTACTCTTCGTTTTGGGTTTTATTTATTTATTGTAAATAATTTCTGAGACCACACTGGCTAATCATGAAAACACGAAAAAATCCCAAAGGAAAGAGAAACGAGGACAATAAAAGCCAGTGAAAAACAGAAGAAAAATTATGCAAATATTTCCGTCGAGAATACTAAATCATACCTTATTGATGATGATTTATGATAGTTTTAGACTTGGAAAAATATTTTGACCTCAACTGTTTTTGCTTATCTTTTTTTTAATGTAGCTCTTTACTTTTTTAAAAAACTTTTTTGTGAAAAAAATTTAAAATCTTAGTCGACCTGCAAACATTTACTTACGCATTCGAAAGACAGGAGTGTGGGCTATGTCATGATCAATCAACTGGCCCCATTGCATCAGCATCAGTGTAGAATCATAATTCATGACATCATAATCCTCAGCTAAAGTAACCCGGACAAGACGAGAGTTTGGCATGTATCTATCCCTTCCTTCCCAAACACCTAAACAGAAGAACAATATTTATCAATTTTAAATGAAATTTCCATCAAAAGTAAGTTTAAGCATACAGCAATGAATAAAAGACAATATAAGTACCATGCGAATAATAGAGGAATTCAGTAATAGCTTCGAGTACGAAAACAGCACACAGAATAGAACCCAAATCTTGTGAATGGAATTACCTATAAAAAAAACTGCAGGATTATCAGCTATAAATTTCCATTAAATCTTTATGTCTATGCGAGCATTACTTGACTTTTTAGCAAAGTCTGACGATCTTTTTTTGAAAATCGAAATAAAATATTAGAATTTCTACTAGAAAACGGACAGTTATAATTAACAGTAGAAATGTTAATTTGGTGTACAAGTATTTTTCGTAAATATGTGAAGGGCAGGGGCGTCCCACGGGAGGGGGGATGAGGGGCGTGTTGCCCCCCCCCCCCCAGCTTTTTGGTATTCGGTAAAATTTTCACCGAAGGCGAAAATTTTAGCTTAAATTTCGCAAAATTGCACAAAATGTAGTGAGATTCTCGATTTATGTTGAAAATTCAGAATAAATCAGGTAGCAATTCGGTAGCAAATTTACAAATATCTCCCCCCCCCCCCCCGCAATAATATTAGCCTCAGGAAGCCCCTGGTGAAGGAGGAGGAAAATGTCAGCTTTAGAGGAATCAGGAATATTTGCCCAGAATGGTACACATCACAAAGTATTTTAAATCTTTTCCATTTTTCCTTTTATATCAATTTCCTATTAATTCCCCTAACATTAACTTCTCATATAATTTCATATTAATTCCTTTGAGCATAGTATTTTCCCGAATACTTGCATGCCTGCTTGAGATATAACACATAAATATGGCCACAAAAGGATCCAGTATTGGCCAATATCCTTATCTTTCTCATATGATCCAATTATAAATATTGGCCAATATCCTTTTTTAGCATAATTAAAAAAAAAAGCTGAGCCTATCTCGACTTAATAATTTTATAGTTTTAAGAGATTTACTTTTCTTATGTAGTCTGGCTTTCGAACGATCATTCGACTGAACATACTTGTACGTTTCTGATGAACTTCCTTCTTTCAGTACTAGACTCTGATTTGAGTCCTGCTGTATTCATGAATATTCGGAAAGCTTTTGATTTATTAACTTAAAGTATTCTTTTGTGTATTTTCTTCATTTTTGCATAAGTGGTAGTTGCTTTCTTTGGCTTAAACCCTACATGTCAGGTCGAATAATCTCTGTTTATCTGCTCTCAGTTCTGCTTTCTGCTTAACCGGAGCTTTGGTTGCTTCCAGGAGAACGAAGATTAAGATTCGTACAAATTTATGGCTATTCGAGAAAGTTTTACTTTGGTTTGATGCTAATTCTCCTGCCCTAAATACTTTTAAATCTATTTTTGGAATTTTTTTTTATTTTTGTATAGATTTCAACGTTGAACTTAACTATCTGAGGTTCATCAATACAAAGGTTTTATTAGCGGCCCAGGTGGTCATGACCAAGGACAGTCATCTTCGTTTCTTAGAACTCTTTCTTGAGGAAAACTTATCTCTTAAGGACCATATTGATTTGATTAAAATGAAGGTATAATAAATCTTGGTATTCTAATTAAGCTCAAACAAATTTTTGCTGGGTCAATTCTGAGAATCCTCTTTCACAGTTTGATTCGGTCGTATTCTTTCTATTGTCTAATTATACGGATACCTAGTTTTCCTTCTTTTCTTAAACCGTTTTCTAAAACTACTAGATCCACAAATGGTTCAGCTTCTAAGTCGTTACGTGATCTTGAAAAACTTCATTTTCTTTCTGATGCATCTTTCTCTTTTCCTCTGCTCTACAGTAGTTTTCCCATATTCCATGTCCCAGGTCTCGGGAACATGTCCCATGTTCCAGGTCCCATGAATTTATTCATATTTTTTAGTAGTTTCTTATTTTAATCCTTTGGTTGCTACAGATGTTACATGGAATGCCCTTTCTTATTTGGCTTGAGAATACCACTGGTTTTTTACTTGAAAAGGCTCCTATTTTTGCGGTGGTTGTGTTATTTATGACTTTCGTTTTTTATTATTAAAAGTTTTCTCTACTGCTATTATAACTGTTTTGCTGTCATTTGAGCCGGTCTCAAATCTACTGTCTGATTTTAGTTGTTTGTTTTTTCTTTCAATATAGCTTTTTTTTTATCACATAAAACAGAGTAGACAAATTGACAAAATTCACAAACAGCTGGTAATTGCCGGTTGATGCTCTGGTAAATTTTTTGGAATGGTAGGGCAACCTTATGGAACTTTTATTGGATTGAAAATTCGAGAAGTCTATAGGGATCTAAGGATATTGCCAGCGGCGGGTCTTCATCATTTTTATATATTAGTGTTTATGCATAGGTACAAAATGAAGCAGCTGCCGGAGTGTTTTAATGGTTGGTTTTACAGCCAATGGAATATACATAACCAAAATACTAGGGGTAAAATTGATTATTGTACTCCACCTAGTGTCTGCCATTTTTATTAGTATCAATACACTTGGCCTTTTCACCTCCAGGTTCAAACACTCCATCCGTTCCTGATGATAAATCCTGCTTGTAAAGAAGTGCACAAAATGAACAATTCATACTGATTTTAGTTGTTTGTTTTTTCTTTCAATATAGCTTTTTTTTATCACATAAAACAGAGCAGACAAATTGACAAAATTCACAAAGAGCTGGTAAGGGGGGGGATTAAAAAAATCCCCCCTCCCCCCGAGAAATCAGTGAAATCAAGGAGGCTTCTACTCAGATAACTTATCAAACCTCAAATTCATGAAGTCAAACAAATGAAGCATAAAAATAATTGGCTATATTCAGCGTTTATTTTGTACGGTCAGCACCAATCTTCGGGAAGAAAAGCGCCACCCAGTGTCATCACGGTCACTTAAACAGTACAGCTGAACCTACGGTTTTTCAGTAATTCTAAATCAATTGACTATATTAGAACAGTCTCTTCTTACCATTCTGGCCCTCTTCCAGCCATAATTGTGGTTTTACGCTGTGAAATAGCCGAAACGTAACTTTAAGGTGGCATGGTCAATTTTGCCCCTTAAAAAGGGGCAAAATTGGGCGAACTTCTAACTCCTATCTGAACGTGCCCACTCATGGTATTCTAAGACTAATGATTTGATACGACCATCCCTTTTGGAAAATAAAACCAAACAAATAAACGAACAAATAAACATGCCTTCGTAACTATCCTTCTCGTAAAACAAAAATTCACATTCTTGTAAATAGGAGCTCGTAATTTCTGTAAAAGGGTTTTCTGATATATTGAATTTGATTATGTGATATTCATCGGTATTGACCCTTGTGTTTGGAGTGTTTTCCTCTTTTTTTTTTAAATTAACCAAATTTTCCTGGGCCCATAGGTTTTGATGTGAGACTTCGAACTTATGGAATGTTACGTATTTGAAATCACCATAAACATCAAATTTTGTCATCTAAGCAAGAAAAAACCCCTAATTTTTTGTTTATAAATCGTCTATACGGGCTAAACTACTACTACTACTACTACTACTAACAACTCATCGCAGCACCAAGCCGCCTGAGGCCAACACAGCTACGCACGCTCCTCCTCCACCCCAATCTATTCAAAGCCTCCCTTTTTACACCCGCCCACGAAGTTCTCATTTCCTTTAAATCTTTCTTTATGACGTCCTCCCACCCCAGACGGGGACGACCTGCTTTCCGTTTAGCCCTAGATGGTTGGCCGAAAAGAACAATCTTCGGCAATCTGTCATCCTTCATCCGCACAACATGCCCTAACCACCTCAACCTTTCTTTTATTATAGACCTAGAAAGCGGTATTGAACCACATTTTTCGTATAGCCTATTGTTTGAAATACGGTCAGTCAGTCGGGTTCCCAGAACAATCCTTAAGCAATTTCTCTGAAAAACATCTAGCAAATCTTCATCCGCTTTTCGGAGCATTCATGCTTCAAAGCCATATTTGACCACTGTCATCACTGTAGCTTCCAATATTCTAATCTTGGTTTGCAGACTTATCTTCCTATTCTTCCAAACTTTTTTAACTGTGAAAAAACACACTGAGCCTTGGCTATTCTATTTTTAACATCTTCACTGCTCCCACCATCTTTACTAATAATACTACCAAGGTAAGTGAAGCTGCCCACCTGATCAATCTTTTCAATACCCAACGTCACCTTTTCATCTTCACTTATTCCTAGCCTTAGTGACTTAGTCTTCCTAACATTAATTTTCAAACCAATTCTAGCACCCTGAACTCGCAACACCTCTAAAACATCATTCATTTTGCTCACACTTTCATCTAGGATGCTTAAATCATTAGCATAATCCAAGTCCAGGAGACTTTTCCCTCCCCATGTGATTCCGTGGTCTCCCATTGCCTTTCCTGTGATCCTTAAGACAAAGTCCATCAAAATAATCCATATAAATGGGGATAAAACACGACCCTGCTTAACTTCTGATCAAACAGTTCGTGGTAACGAACTGTAAGTAAGGAGCGACCCGGCTCAATGGTAACCGAAACTCAAGAAAACGGGTTTTTGATACAAATAGATATATCAAAAGAATCAGACTTCAGTGCTGATTTCTAATATATAAATTTCATCAAGTTTAGTGCTACCCATCGAAAGTTACGCGCCTGAGAAAATTTGCCTGATTTTGAAAAAGGGGGAAACACCACCTAAAAGTTATAGAACATTAATAAAAATCACACCATTAGATTCAGCATATCTGAGAACCCTTCTGTAGAAGTTTCAAGCTCCTATCTGCAAAAATGTGGAATTGTATATTTTTTTCCAGAAGTAAGCTCACGGATGCGTGTTTATTTGTTTGTTTTGTTTTTGTTTTTTTTGCCATGGGTGATCGTATCGACCCAGTGGTCGTAGAATATCGTGAGAGGACTCATTGGAACAGAAATGAAAAGTTCTAGTGTCCTTTTTAAGTGACCCAAAAAAATGTAGGGCAGCTAGGCCCCCTCCCACGCTTCTTTTTTCCCAAAGTCACCCGATCAAAATTTTGAGATAGCCATTTTGTTAAGCATGGTCGAAAATATGATAAATATGTCTTTTAGGATGACTTAATCCCCCGAATCTCCCAGAGGGAGGGCTAAAAGTTATGAACTTTACCCAATGTTAACATATAGTATTGGTTATTGGGAAGTATACAGAAGTAGAGTAGTAGGTTCCATTTCTACGACGCCCCCGTACCAAACAGGTTTTTCTGGTAGGTAAACATTTCTATAGGGCATTACACCTTTCAAAGAGACGGGTTTTCTATTTTGAAATCGTTTTTTTTGGAGGTCAAACTAATGGTTACATGTTTATTTATTTTTTTTTTTTAAACCGGTATTTTTTCAATGAATTCAATAGCACATTGCAGAAACCCGTTAATGTAGGAATGGAATTCCAAATAATAATAAAACTATTGTGACAGTAATTTTTGATATGGTTAAGTGGGTATAATCTGGTTTGGTTTGTTATTGCGAGAGGATTACTCAATTTACATCTTAGTGTTAACTGGGCAATGACTAAAGGAGCATTTGAAGGTGGAGAAAAAAAAAGGGGTAATTAGCGATTGGATAATTTTAACAAGAAATGACCGAAAAGTGTTTTGGAGGAGATGGAATGAATGTGTATTGTATAATACACAAGTGATGATTTGCACAGTGTTGTCAATTTTAAATAGTTTAGAAATAAAAAAATTAACAAGAAATGGCTGAAAAGTGTTTTGAGGGAGTTGAGTTGCACGAGGGTTGACTTGCACGAGGGTTCAGTTACATACGGATTCAGTTACACGGGGATTAGTTAAATGGGGTCGAGTACCACGGAGGTTCAGTTGTACGGGGTTTCGGTTATACAGGGGTTCAGTTACATGAGGGGTTCAGTTGCACGGGGGGTATCTGCTATAAAAAACACTTCATTCTAAACAAATACAACATTTTGAAAAGCAGACAAAAAATTGGACACTATAATCAGAATTATTTAGCATTTGCAAAAAGGGGTAATTAGTGATTGGAAAATTTTTTAATGCTTTTACAATCGGAGATGTTTGATTAACCTTTGCAAAAAAAGGGGTAATGGGATTTGCGAATTGGAGGTAATAATTTATTTTAGTAAAGTAATAATTTATTTTAGTAAAGTAATAATTTATTTTAGTAAAGTAATAATTTATTTTAGTAAAGTAATAATTTATTTTAGTAAAGTAATAATTTATTTTAGTAAAGTAATAATTTATTTTAGTAAAGTAATAATTTATTTTAGTAAAATAATAATATATTTATAGTAATGTAATAATTTATTTTAGTAAAGTAATAATTTATTTTAGTAAAGTAATAATTTATTTTAGCAAAGTAATTATTTATTTTAGTAGAGGAATTATTTATTTTAGTAAAGTAATAATTTATTTTAGTAAAGTAATTATTCATTTTAGTAAAGTAATAATTTATTTTAGTAAAGTAATAATTTATTTTAGTAAAGTAATAATTTATTTTAGTATAGTAATAATTTATTTTAGTAAAGTAATAATTTATTTTAGTAAAGCAATAATTTATTTTAGTAAAGTAATAATTTATTTTAGTAAAGTAATAATTTATTTTAGTATAGTAATAATTTATTTTAGTAAAGTAATAATTTATTTTAGTAAAGTAATAATTTATTTTAGTAAAGTAATAATTTATTTTAGTAAAGTAATAATTTATTTTAGTAAAGTAATAAATTATTTTAGTAAAGTAATAATTTATTTTAGTAAAGAAATAATTTATTTTAGTAAATTATTGTTTTAAAAAAAAATAAAGTTGTGAGACAAGGTCAAACTTTAGCGTAAAGAGCGATGTGTTGAGGAGGGGGCAGTCCCTTTCATATAGGGACTAATTTCTGTTCGTTTTAATGTCGCTCCTTACTTTCTGTTTAAAAAACTTGTTTTTTTTATTTAATTTCTGATCGTTTTTTAGTTAATGCAGCTTTTGTTTTCATAAAAATTTTAATTTTCTTTTGTTAAATGGATGTCTTTACAAATTAACTTACGTAACTAACTTCTATATTCGTCTATTTTTCTTCTGGCAAAAAATACAAAGTTGCAGATTTTTGAAGATATGAGCTTTTTTTTTGCTCTTTTAACTGTTTAGCAGCTCAATGCTATCTAAACACTCCGGGAAACTTCCTAAGAAGAGTTTTTGATGCAAAACGTCACCTATGAAAAGATTCTTTTAAAAGAAACACTTCAAATTGAAAAAAGAAACCATAAGCAAATAATCTTAACAAAGTTTAATCTCTTCCAAAAGAAACTTAAAAAGTAAACAAATTCAACCTATTTCTCACTGGCAAATTCCTACGATATTTTTGGGTATATAAAAAATATAATTTCCCATTCATGCTAAACTTTGATTGAACAAATATTAGACAAATCTACTTCACTTATACAAGTAGAATTATCTGGCAAGATTTCTGTTTCAAAAGATTTATCCGATATTGGAATGCAGTTTTTAGAATGTGCCATTGAAGATGTATCGCTTGTGGAACTTATTTATAGCCTCAGCTTCTTTACAGGGCTTCTGTCTTCTTCATTACCACCTGTCGTTCCTTTTTCAACCGACCACTTCGTTTCCGTAGCCTCAGAGTTTCTAAGTTTTCTTTTCAGCTTTTGCTGGGTTTTGTTTTCTACTTTTCCTATAAGTGCTTCATCTTTCACATCAAGTGGAATTTCCGAAACTCTTCCAGATGTTGACATGAACTTGTTGTTTTTGTTTTTAATTTGTGTGCGAATGACGTTTGTCTTATCTTTAATGTATGTCTGACAAGTTTGTTTCTTTTTCAGGCTAGAAAACTTGGGGGAATGTGTATCACTTGCATTACTTAAAGAACCATATTCTACTCTTTGCTTTTCCTTCTTTGGTTCGCTTATTTCACACTTGGAATGAAATTCCAATTCGTCATAACGAGGATGTAAAGATCCTGATGCCAGCAGAGCACAGGACTTTAACTCACTTTCTGTTAGTGTGTTTATCACTACTGTAGAGGACTTCAATTGTCTCCGAATTCCAGGTATTTCAGCGAGGCTAATGAAACATCTTTCTGTCATTTTTTATTTCCTGAAATGGAAATTAAATTTAAGTTAATAAAGATTGTTAACTTTAAGAGCAGCAGTTTATATCCCTACTGACTTCCCTTCATGGCAGATAAAAGTAAGGAGAGACTAGTTTTTTTGGAGTTGATTTGCACGAGGGTTGACTTGCACGAGGGTTCAGTTACATGAGGATTCAGTTACACGGGGATTAGTTAAATGGCTTTATTATATCTTTTCAGAACAAATTATTATTTTAGGGAATTATTTCGGTGAAACAGTTAGAGATATTTTAAAAGAGGATTTTAGACGAGGATTTGAGGGTGAAACTCTGTGATCGTTATAATACACAAGTTCCATTTGAACAGCGTTGTGAGGTCCCTTACCACAACCCCAAAGGGCTCCGATCCCTCCACCCCAACCCTGAAGGAAGCCCCCGGTCCTCAAAGGTTCTCTGGGCTCCCAAAGGGTCCCCCGGCGCCCCAAAGACTCCTGAGTCTCCATTATAATACTTTTTAAGGCTTTATTATATCATTTCTATTTTTTTGATAACTTGATAGGTGATTTGAATAAAAGGAATTCAAATATTTTGTCTATGAAATAGAAGCTTATTCAATTTGCAAAAAGATATTCCATTTTGCACAACTCTGATCTGATTAAATTGTCACCAACAATGAGATTTAATCACTGCTAAGCCTATTGTTACTGTGAGAGAGTTGCCCAATTTACAGCTTAGTGTTAACTGACAAGAATTTGGTAACAAAAAATGTGCAGTTTCTATAAAAATGACTGAATTACAAAATCAAAATTAAATTGCATTTACTACTTTTCATTTAAACTAATGCAGCTTCAATAAAAGATTTTAAATTATTTCGTTTAAACTATTGCAGTTTCTATAAAAATGACTGAACTACAAAATCAAAATTAAATTGCATTTACTACTTTTCGTTTAAACTAATGCAGTTTCTATAAAAAATTTGAAATTATCTCGTTTAAACTATTGAAGTTTCTATAAAGTTAAGTTAAAAAACTGCTCACCAAGTTTAGCGAAATAAAAGCGTCTATTTGCAGCATTCCCCTTCGTCTTCCAAATTGTAAGAAGGAACTGAATGTATATCATCCCATTTTGAAGGTATTTCATACTATACCTATAAGTCTCGCTCTTCTTATCAGATTCAAACGCTTAATATCTCAAGGATATGCGAGTCAAATTTCACCTTAAAGCCCCAACGTATCTGATGAAGTAATTTAAGTCTTAGGATCAATTTCATAGGAACACTCGATACCCTTAAGATGTCTGATTCAAATTATTAAACCTATGGAAATTCATGATTATGTAATTCAGTCACTTTTACAGAAACTGTACATTTTTGTTACCAAATTCGGGTCTAGATCTCATTTTTTACAGAAACTGTACATTTTTCTTACCAAATTCTGGTCTAGATTTACCTTTGACTCGAACTCTAAGTAAGGAGTAACACGGCTCAATAGTAACCGAAACTCTAAAAGCCAATTAATAGCTTACTCGCATGCTGTTACAAAACTCCTGGTTAATACAAAAATCGCGAAGACTAAAAGCTGTAGTGGATTAAATAAAAAAAAATAAAAAAAATAGTTTTTTTTTCCAACTGAAAGTAAGTAACAACACTAATATTTTTTCAACCAGTTCGTGGTAATGAACTGTAAGTAAGGAGCAACTAGTTTTTTTTCCAACTGAAAGTAAGTAACAACACTTTTTTTTGGTTCAAAGCTTTCTTTGGTAAATTTGAAGGAATTTAGCTACTTACGTCTGATAGTCCCCCTCCACTCAAGAAGCAAAGTTAGGTTAATCCTAATGAAATATACCAAAATATGACCAAAAAACATAAGACTTTTGTAATCCCAGGCACCACGCGGGATAGAACTTCACAACTTGCTATCGACAGTAGCAAGACCTTCCACTACAACCATACCTGAGTATCTGATACAATTATTTTAAAAAGTTCTGTTGATTCAAAAAATCTTAATTTGCTGATTAATTACTTTATATTGTATTTTTTTTTTTTTTGGTTCAAAGCTTTCTTTGGTAAATTTGAAGGAATTTAGCTACTTACGTCTGATAGCCTCCCCTCCACTCAAGAAGTAAAGTTAGGTTACTACTAATGAAATACACCAAAATATGACTAAAAAACATAAGACTTTTGTAACAAAATTATGGAAACTACAACAGAGGATTATGATAATTAGATCCCCCAGAACGCATTATATTAAATGGTTTCTAGCCTAACCAATATGCCAACTGAAATATTCAATTAAATATACCTAAGTTGTAATTTTCATGCCGGCACTGTTATCGTGGCTTTAAAATAGCAGGTTCAAATGAAGTTTTCAGAACTGTTAAAGATTTTACTTGTTTTTGCACAGAATACATTTTGAGAGCAATATACGTTAGAAAATAATAACTCTTTCGAGAAAAATTATTATAATTTATTGTTTCAAAAATAATATATGCCTCAGACGCATTAACGTCTGTTTTAAAAGCAATATTTAAATTTCGGACGATGACGTATGGACCACGACGTATATGGACTGCATACAACAGTGGATTATGATAATTCCGTCCCCCAGAACGCATTATATCAAATGGTTTCTAGCCTAACCAATATACCAACTGAAATATTCAATTAAATATACCTAAATTGTAATTTTCATGCCGGCACTGTTATCGTGGCTTTAAAATAGCAGGTTCAAATGAAGTTTTCAGAACTGTTAAAGATTTTACTTGTTTTTGCACAGAATACATTTTGAGAACAATATACGTTAGAAAATAATAACTCTTTCGAGAAAAATTATTATAATTTATTGTTTCAAAAATAATATATGCCTCAGACGCATTAACGTCTGTTTTAAAAGCAATATTTAAATTCGGACGATGACGTATGGACCACGACGTATATGGACTGCATATGCGTTTAGAGATGAATATGCCGCCGCTTGGAAACATGGCCTCTCCTATTTGGAGGTTATATAAATAGCTTCTAGATACTTGTAACCCAATCCATAGCCTCGGACTTTTATTCGATAGTAACTTGGCCCTATTCGGCTCAAAATTGTTATTTTGCAACATAAATAATAGGAAGTGGTATGATCTCTTTTTTGAAGTTTCGTTCGAAAGAAACTTTCCCTTGTATTCTTAAACCACTGTTTCGATACGATCACCTTTGGTGAAAATAAGACGTCTATGGCCATCATTATTCGAAAAAGAATAAATTTCCTTATTTTTGGATGTAGAAGATGGAATATAAAGGGGGTATGATTCTCATCAAGACATCCCCCACCCTCTCTTACTTAGGAGCACTTTACCCCTTTTCTAAAATATGAAAAAAAAAGCCAAGCCTACCACGGGTGGGACCCCCACCACCAAGGTTAGGTTACCTAACATTTCTAGGTGGCCCCCCCCCACCCCCCCCCCGGGGGGTACAGGGACTGAAAGCCTACCACGGGTGGGACCCCCATCACCAAGGTTAGGTTACCTAACATTTCTTGGTGGCCCCCGCCCCCCCCCCCCAACCCCGGGGCCGAAAGCCTGACACGGGTAGGACCCTCACCACCAAGGTCAGGTTAGGTTAGATTAGGTTAGGTTACCTAACATTTCTAGGTTAACTTACATCAGGTTAAGTGGTTCTAGGTGCCCCCCCTAACCCCGGGGCCACGGGGCTGAAAGCTTGACACGGGTAGGACCCTCACCACCAAGGTCAGGTTAGGTTAGATGAGGTTAGGTTACCTAACATTTCTAGGTTAACTTACATAAGGTTAAGTGGCGCGCCACTTAACCTGATGTAAGTTAACCTAGAAATTTTAAGTAACCTAACCTGATCTAACCTAAACTGACCTTGGTGGTGGGAGTCCCACCCGTGTCAGGCTTTCGGCCCCGTGGCCCCGGGGTTGGGGGGGGGGCACCTAGAAATGTTCGGTAGCCTAACCTTGGTGGTGGGGGTCCCACCCGTGGTAGGCTTTCCGTCCCCGTGCCCCCCGGGGGGGGGGGGGGGGGGGCCCACCTAGAAATGGTAGGTAACCTAACCTAACCTTGGTGGTGGGGGGTCCCACCCGTCGTAGGCTTGGCTTTTTTTTCATATTTTAGAAAAGGGGTAAAGTGCTCCTAAGTAAGAGAGGGTGGGGGATGTCTTGATGAGAATCATACCCCCTTTATATTCCATCTTCTACATCCAAAAATAAGGAAATTTATTCTTTTTCGAAGAATGATGGCCATAGACGTCTTATTTTCACCAAAGGTGATCGTATCGAAACAGTGGTTTAAGAATACAAGGGAAAGTTTCTTTCGAACGAAACTTCAAAAAAGAGATCATACCACTTCCTATTATTTATGTTGCAAAATAACAATTTTGAGCTGAATAAGGCCAAGTTACTATCGAATAAAAGTTCGAGGCTATGGATTGGGTTACAAGTATCGAAAGCTATTTATATAACCTCCAAATTGGAGAGGCCATTTTTCCAAGCGGCGGCATATTGACCTCTAAACGCATATGCAGTCCATATACGTCGTGGTCCATATGTCATCGTCTGAAATTTAAATATTGCTTTTAAAACAGTCGTTAATGCGTCTGAAGGCATATATTATTTTTGAAACAATAAATTATAATAATTTTTCTCGAAAGAGCTATTATTTTCTAACGTATATAGCTCTCAAAATGTATTCTGTGCAAAAACAAGTAAAATCTTTAACAGTTCTGAAAACTTCATTTGAACCTGCTAATTTAAAGCCACGATAACATTGCCGGCATGAAAATTACAATTTAGGTATATTTAATTGAATATTTCAGTTGGTATATTGGTTAGGCTAGAAACCATTTAATATAATGCGTTCTGGGGGACCTAATTATCATAATCCACTGTTGTATGCAGTCCATATACGTCGTGGTCCCTACGTCATCGTCCGAAATTTAAATATTGCTTTTGAAACAGACGTTAATGCGTCTGAGGCATATATTATTTTTGAAACAATAAATTATAATTATTTTTCTCGAAAGAGTTATTATTTTCTACCGTATATTGCTCTCAAAATGTATTCTGTGCAAAAACAAGTAAAATCTTTAACAATTCTGAAAACTTCATTTGAACCTGCTATTTTAAAGCCACGATAACAGTGCCGGCATGAAAATTACAACTTAGGTATATTTAATAGAATATTTCAGTTGGTATATTGGTTAGGCTAGAAACCATTTAATATATTGCGTTCTGGGGGACCTAATTATCATAATCCTCTGTTGTAGTTTCCATAATTTTGTTACAAAAGTCTTATGTTTTTTAGTCATATTTTGATATATTTCATTAGGATTAACCTATTTTTACTTCTTGAGTGGAGGGGAGGCTATCAGACGTAAGTAGCTAAATTCCTTCAAATTTACCAAAGAAAGCTTTGAACCAAAAAAAAAATACAATATAAAGTAATTAATCAGCAAATTAAGATTTTTTGAATCAACAGAACTTTTTAAAATAACTGTATCAGATACCCAGGTATGGATGTAGTGGAAGGGCTTGCTACTGTCGATAGCAAGTTGTGAAGTTCTATCCCGCGTGGTGCCTGGGATTACAAAAGTCTTATGTTTTTTGGTCATATTTTGGTATATTTCATTAGGATTAACTTAACTTTACTTCTTGAGTGGAGGGGGACTATCAGACGTAAGTAGCTAAATTCCTTCAGATTTACCAAAGAAAGCTTTGAACCAAAAAAAAGTGTTGTTCCTTACTTTCAATTGAAAAAAAAACTAGTTGCTCCTTACTTACAGTTCATTACCACGAACTGGTTGAAAAAATATTAGTGTTGTTCCTTACTTTCAGTTGGAAAAAAGAACTAGCTATTTTTTTTTTTTTTTTTTTTTTTTTTTTTTATATTTAATCCACTACAGCTTTTAGTCTTCGCGATTTTTGAATTAACCAGGAGTTTTGTAACAGCATGCGAGTAAGCTATTAATTGGCTTTTAGAGTTTCGGTTACTATTGAGCCGTGTCGCTCCTTACTTACAGTTCGAATCAAAGGTAAATCTAGACCAGAATTTGGTAAGAAAAATGTACAGTTTCTGTAAAAAATGAAATCTAGACCCGAATTTGGTAACAAAAATGTACAGTTTCTGTAAAAGTGACTGAATTACATAATCAAGAATTTCCATAGGTTTAATAATTTGAATCAGACATCTTAAGGGTATCGAGTGTTCCTATGAAATTGATCCTAAGACTTAAATTACTTCATCAGATACGTTGGGGCTTTAAGGTGAAATTTGACTCACATATCCTTGAGATATTAAGCGTTTGAATCTGATAAGAAGAGCGAGTCTTATAGGTATAGTATGAAATACCTTCAAAATGGGATGGTATACATTCAGTTCCTTCTTACAATTTGGAAGATGAAGGGGAATGCTGCAAATAGACGCTTTTATTTCGCTAAACTTTGTGAGCAGTTTTTTAACTTAACTTTATAGAAACTTCAATAGTTTAAACGAGATAATTTCAAATTTTTTATAGAAACTGCATTAGTTTAAACGAAAAGTAGTAAATGCAATTTAATTTTGATTTTGTAGTTCAGTCATTTTTATAGAAACTGTAATAGTTTAAACGAAATAATTTCAAATTTTTTATTGAAGCTGCATTAGTTTAAATGAAAAGTAGTAAATGCAATTTAATTTTGATTTTGTAATTCAGTCATTTTTATAGAAACTGCACATTTTTTGTTACCAAATTCTTGTCAGTTAACACCAAGCTGTAAATTGGGCAACTCTCTCACAGTAACAATAGGCTTAGCAGTGATTAAATCTCATTGTTGGTGACAATTTAATCAGATCAGAGTTGTGCAAAATGGAATATCTTTTTGCAAATTGAATAAGCTTCTATTTCATAGACAAAATATTTGAATTCTTTTTATTCAAATCACCTATCAAGTTATCAAAAAATAGAAATGATATAATAAAGCCTTAAAAAGTATTATAATGGAGGCTCAGGAGTCTTTGGGGCGCCGGGGGACCCTTTGGGAGCCCAAAGAACCTTTGAGGACCGGGGGCTTCGTTCGGGGTTGGGGTGGAGGGATCAGAGCCCTTTGGGGTTGTGGTAAGGGACCTCACAACGCTGTTCAAATGGAACTTGTGTATTATAACGATCACAGAGTTTCACCCTCAAATCCTCTTTTAAAATCCTCTTTTAAAATATCTCTAACTGTTTCACCGAAATAATTCCCTAAAATAATAATTTGTTCTGAAAAGATATAATAAAGCCATTTAACTAATCCCCGTGTAACTGAATCCGCATGTAACTGAACCCTCGTGCAAGTCAACCCTCGTGCAACTCAACTCCAAAAAAACTAGTCGCTCCTTACTTTTATCTGCCATGAAGGGAAGTCAGTAGGGATATAAACTGCTGCTCTTAAAGTTAACAATCTTTATTAACTTAAATTTAATTTCCATTTCAGGAAATAAAAAAATGACAGAAAGATGTTTCATTAGCCTTGCTGAAATACCTGGAATTCGAAGACAATTGAAGTCCTCTACAGTAGTGATAAAGAAACTAACAGAAAGTGAGTTAAAGTCCTGTGCTCTGCTGGCATCAGGATCTTTACATCCTCGTTATGACGAATTGGACTTTCATTCCAAGTGTGAAATAAGCTAACCAAAGAAGAAAAAGCAAAGAGTAGAATATGGCTCTTCAAGTAATGCAAGTGATACACAGTCCCCCAAGTTTTCTAGCCTGAAAAAGAAACAAACTTGTCAAACATACATTAAAGATAAGACAAACGCCATTCACACACAAATTAAAAACAAAAACAGCAAGCTCTTGTCAACATCTGGAAGAGTTTCGGAAATTCCACTTTATGTGAAAGATGAAGCACTTATAGGAAAAGTAGAAAACAAAACCCAGAAAACCCAGCAAAAGCTGAAAAGAAAACTTAGAAACTCTGAGGCTACGGAAACGAAGTGGTCAGTTGAAAAAGGAAAGACAGGTGGTAATGAAGAAGACAGAAGCCCTGTAAAGAAGCTGAGGCTAAAGATAAGTTCCACAAGCGATACATCTTCAATGGCACATTCTAAAAACTGCATTCCAATATCGGATAAACCTCTTGAAACAGAAATCGTGCCAGATAATTCTACTTGTATAACGGAAGTAGATTTGTCTAATATTTGTTCAATCAAAGTTTAGCATGAATGGGAAATTATATATTTTATATACCCAAAAATATCGTAGGAATTTGCCAGTGAGAAATGGGTTGAATTTGTTTACCTTTTAAGTTTCTTTTGGAAGAGATTAAACTTTGTTGCTTATGGTTTCTTTTTTCAATTTGAAGTGTTTCTTTTAAAAGAATCTTTTCATAGGTGATGTTTTGCATCAAAAACTCTTCTTAGGAAGTTTCTCGGAGTGTTTAGATAGCATTGAGCTGGTAAACAGTTAAAAGAGCAAAAAAAAAGCTCATATCTGCAAAAATCTGCAACTTTGTATTTTTTGTCAGAAGAAAAATAGACGAATATCGAAGTTAGTTACGTAAGTTAATTTGTAAAGACATCCATTTAGCAAAAGAAAATTAAAATTTTTATGCAAATAAAAGCTGTATTAACTAAAAAACTATCAGAAATTAAATAAAAAAAAAACAAGTTTTTAAAACTGAAAGTAAGGAACGTCATTAAAACGAACAGAAATTATTCCCTATATGAAAGGGACTGCCCCCTCCTCAACGCCTCGCTCTTTACACTAAAGTTTGACCCTGTCTCGCAACTTTATTTTTTAAAACAATAATTTACTAAAATAAATTATTACTTTACTAAAATAAATTATTACTTTACTAAAATAAATTATTACTTTACTAAAATAAATTATTACTTTACTAAAATAAATTATTACTTTACTAAAATAAATTATTACTATACTAAAATAAATTATTACTTTACTAAAATAAATTATTACTTTACTAAAATAAATTATTGCTTTACTAAAATAAATTATTACTTTACTAAAATAAATTATTACTATACTAAAATAAATTATTACTTTACTAAAATAAATTATTACTTTACTAAAATAAATTATTACTTTACTAAAATGAATAATTACTTTACTAAAATAAATAATTACTCTACTAAAATAAATAATTACTTTGCTAAAATAAATTATTACTTTACTAAAATAAATTATTACTTTACTAAAATAAATTATTACTTTACTAAAATAAATTATTACTTTACTAAAATAAATTATTACTTTACTAAAATAAATTATTACTTTACTAAAATAAATTATTACTTTACTAAAATAAATTATTACTTTACTAAAATAAATTATTACTTTACTAAAATAAATTATTACTTTACTAAAATAAATAATTACTTTACTAAAATAAATTATTACCTCCAATTCGCCAATCCCATTACCCCTGTTTTTTTGCAAAGGTTAATCAAACATCTCCGATTGTAAAAGCATTAAAAATTTTTCCAATCACTAATTACCCCTTTTTGCAAATGCTAAATAATTCTGATTATAGTGTCCAATTTTTTGTCTGCTTTTCAAAATGTTCGTATTTGTTTAGAATGAAGTGTTTTTTATAGCAGATACCCCCGTGCAACTGAGCCCCCCATGTAACTGAACCCCTGTATAACCGAAACCCCGTACAACTGAACCTCCGTGCTACTCGACCCCATTTAACTAATCCCCGTGTAACTGAATCCGTATGTAACTGAACCCTCGTGCAAGTCAACCCTCGTGCAACTCAACTCCCTCAAAACACTTTTCAGCCATTTCTTGTTAATTTTTTTATTTCTAAACTATTTAAAATTGACAACACTGTGCAAATTATCACTTGTGTATTATACAGTACACATTCATTCCATCTCCTCCAAAACACTTTTCGGTCATTTCTTGTTAAAATTATCCAATCGGTAATGACGGCTTTTTTTTTCTCCACCTCCAAATGTTCATTTAGTCATTGCCCAGTTAACACTAAGATGTAAATTGAGTAATCCTCTCGCAATTACAAACCAAACCAGATTATACCCACTTAACCAGATCAAAAATGGCGGTCACACTAACTTGATTAGTAATTGGACTTTCAGTCCTACATTCACGGGTTTCTGCAAAGTGCTATGGACTTCATTGAAAAAATACCAGTTTAAAAAAAAAAAATAAAAATAAACATGTATCCATGAGTTTGACCTCCAAAAAATCGATGTCACAATAGAAAACCCGTCTCTTTGAAAGGTGTAACTCCCTGTAGAAATGTTTACCTACCAGAAAAACCTGTTTGGTACGGGGGCGTCGTAGAAATGGAACCTACTACTCTACTTACAGAAGTTTTCAGGAGGTTTTTTTTCTGGTAGTGGGAGGGAAGGGTGGGTCGGTGGTTATGTTGGAGGATCTGTTCATGAAGGAAGTTTTCATGGGGGAAGGGAAATTGCCATGAAGGGGGCGCCGGACTTGCCAGCATTATTTATTGGTTATTGGAAAGTATACAGCCATTTTCAGGAAGAATTTTTTCTGGAGGGGTGGGGGGGGGCTAGAGGAGGGGGTTACTCTGGAGAATATTTCCGTGGAGGATGTTTCTTTGGGGTAAGGGACATTTCTATGAAGGGGGCGCCGGAATTCCAAGCATTATTTAAAAAACGATCAGAAATTAAATAAAAAAAAACAAGTTTATTCAACTGAAATGTAAGAAGGAATATTAGAACTTAAAACGAACAGAAATTATAACGTATGTGAGGGGGTTCTCCCCCAAGTCAATACCTCGCTCTTTACGCTACAGTTTTTTTTAGTGCTTTCAAAAGAGCTATCTATTCTAATTAAACGGCCTTTGTGATTCAGAGGTTTGTGAATCAAATTTTTTTTAACTTTTAACGTAAAGAGCGTGGTATTGACTAAGGGGAGAACCCCCTCATATACATAATAACATATACGTAATAAAAAAAAAACAATAAAAAAACATGCGATACGGCTCAATAGTAATCGAAACTTTTAAAAACGGAATTATGATGTCAATAAATGTATCAAAAGAATGTGTTTATAATGCTGATTCTAAATTTATAAATTTTATTAAGTTTAGTATTACTCATCAAAGGCTACGAGCCTGAGAAAATTTACTCGATTTTTTAAAGAGGGGGAAACATCTCCTACAAGTGAAAGAATTTTAATGAAAATCACACCGTCAGATTCAGCGTATCAGAAAACCCTATTACATAGGTTTCAAGCTCATATCTGCAAAAATCTGCAACTTTGTATTTTTTGCCAGAAGAAAAATATACGAATATATAAATTAGTTACGTAATTTAATTTTTAAAGAAATCCATTTAGAAAAATAAAATTAAATTTTTTATGAAAATAAAAGCTTCATTAAATAAAAAACGATAAGAAATTAAATAAAAAAAAACGAGTTTTTTAAACTGACAGTAGGGAGCGACATTAAAACTTAAAACGAACAGAAATTATTCCGTATATGAAAGGGGCTGTCCCATCCTCAACGCCTCGCGATTTAAGCTAAAGTTTTACTCTGTCTCACAAAATATTTTTTTAAAACAATAAAAAACTTTAGCGTAAAAAGCGAGGCGTTGTGGAGTGGACAGCCCCTTTCATATACGGAATAATTACATTTCAACTGAAATGTAAGAAGGAATTTTAGAACTTAAAACGAACAGAGATTATAACGTATGTGAGGGGGTTCTCCCCAAGTCAATACCTCGCTCTTTACGCTACAGTTTCTTTTTAGTGCTTTCAAAAGAGCTATCTGTTCTAATTAAACGGCCTGTGTGATTCAGGGGTTTGGGGCTGTCCCCTCCGCAACGCCACGCTCTTTACGCTTAAGTTTGTATCTGTCTCACAAATTTACTTTTAAAAAAAATAAAAAAATTAAGCGTAAATAACGCAGCGTTGAGGAGGGGACAGCCCCTTTCATATACGGAATAATTACATTTCAACTGAAATGTAAGAAGGAATATTAGAACTTAAAACGAACAGAAATTATAACGTATGTGAGGGGGTTCTCCCCCAAGTCAATACCTCGCTCTTTACGCTACAGTTTTTTTTCGTGCTTTCAAAAGAGCTCTCTATTCTAAATAAACGGCCTTCGTGATTCTGGGGTTTGTGAATCAAATTTTTTTTTAACTTTTAAAGTAAAGAGCGTGGTATTGAATAGGGGGAGAACCCCCTTATATGCGTAATAACTTACACGTAATAAAAAAAAAACAATAAAAAAATAAGCGATACGGCTCAATAGTAATCGAAACTTTTAAAAACGGAATTTTGATGTCAATAAATGTATCAAAAGAATGTATTTATAACGTTGATTCTAAATATATAGATTTTATTAATTTTAGTATTACTCATCAAAGGCTACGAGACTGAGAAAATTTACTCTAATTTTCAAAGAGGGAGGAAAGATCCCCTACAACTGAAAGGATTTTAATGAAAATCACACCGTCAGATTCAGCGTATCAGAAAACCCTATTACATAGGTTTCAAGCTCATAGCTGCAAAAATCTGCAACTTTGTATTTTTTGCCAGAAGAAAAATATACGAATATAGAAGTTAGTTACGTAAGTTAATTTGTAAAGACATCAATTTAGCAAAAGAAAAGTAAAATTTTTATGCAAATAAAAGCTGCATTAACTAAAAAACAATCAGAAATTAAATTAAAAAAAAACAAGTTTTTTAAAATGAAAGTAAGGAGCGACATTAAAACTTAAAACGAACAGAAATTATTCCGTATATGAAAGGGGCTGCCCCCTCCTCAACGCCTCGCTCTTTACGCTAAATTTTAACCCTTTCTCACAACTCTATTAAAAAAAAAAATAAAAAACTTTAGTGTAAAGAGCGAAGCGTTGAGGAGGGGACAGCCCCCTTCATATACGGAATAATTTCTGTTTGTGTTAAGTTTTAATGTCGTTCCTTACTTTCAGTTTAAAAAACTTGTTTTTTTTATTTAATTTAATACAAAACCAGCTGCTAACCTCATTTCCTACCTTAACCGCAGCAGTGTTATTCTCGTACATAGCACTAATCACTTTAATGTATTTGTCTGGTATACCATACAAGGATAAAACCTTTACCAAACCTCTTCTATCAACAGGATCGAACGCTTGCTCATAATTTATAAAATTGAAGACCAAAGGTGTTTGAAAACTTAGGCACTTCTCAATTATTAACCTAAGAGTGAAAATTTGGTCAACACATCCTCTACCTTTTCTAAAACCGCACTGCTCTTCTCTTAAAACTTTGTCTACGGCATCTCTCAGTCTAAAAAGTATCATATTACTAAGCAATTTGCTACCTACAGAGACCAGACTAATGCCGCGATAATTACCACACTCACTTTTATCACCTTTTTTATAAAGTGGCTTAATTAAGGTTTTCCTAAAATCGTTAGGTACTTCCCCTTTTTCAAAAATCATATTCATAATCTTCAATGACTTATTTCTAACCTCAGAGCCACCATATTTAAGAAACACATTTACTACCCTATCAGCACCTGGAGCCTTATTATTCTTTAATCCTTTTAGCACTGTTGCTAATTCCTCCTCACAAAACAAATCTTCCTTCACATCCAAGGTATCACAAACTTTTTCATTTTCCTCTATATTTTTTCCTGCAACTCTATCTAGGTTAAGCAAGTTCTCAAAATGTTCGGCCTATCTCGCTTTAGCTTTTTCCTTATCGCTAATTGCCACCCCATTCCTATCTTTAACTGGGACAAGTCCGGATTGGTTACTACCTCTCAATTTGTTAACGTGCCAGTACAATATTTTACTATTATGCCGTCTAGCTGCATCTTCTAAATCCTCGGCAATTTTATCCATGGCCTCTACTTCACACCTCCTTAGTTCATATTTCAATGCTTTCTCCACTTTCCTTACATTTCTTTTGTTTTCATGCGATCTATCACTCAGATAATTCTTGTACAAGTCCTTTCTCCTTTCTATTAAACATAAATCTTTTTAACTAATATTCTTAGCTGCAGTTCTAGCTTTCTTCCCTAATACACCTTCAGCAACTTCACAAATTATTTTTCTAAAATTATTCCAACCATCTTCCACATTATAAAATTTTAAACTCTCAAGTTTAGTATTCAACTGTTCCTGGAAAGTTTTCTCTCAAATTCTCATCCTGGAGTCTACTAACATCATAACTTCCCGGGAGGTAATTACCCTTCCGATATTTCAGCTTTAAATTAAACCTTGACACTACTAGATGGTGATCTTTACTTTTAACATCAATAACAGCACTCCTATATACCCTAGTATCTTGTATTGATCCTGCCAGTCTTCGGTTTACTATAACATAATCAATAAGGTTTGCTGTCTTACCATCACGTGAAGACCATGTTAACTTATGAGCAATTTTATGACCAAATACCGTATTGGTTATAACTAGATTGTTATACCTACAAAATTGCAAAAGTCTGTATCCATTAGTGTTTTCTTTTCCTACACCAAATTTACCATCTATCCTTATTTCTACCAACCTGGGCGTTAAAATCTCCCAGTAATAACATCATATTTCTACCTGGGACCTTGTCTATTTGCTCCTGTAACTGTAAGTAAAATTCATCTGAGTCGCTAGTATCTCCATCAATCGGTTCTACAGGGGCGTATACTACTATAACTGATGCCCTGAACTTTTTAGTCATAAAATGAGCAATTCGTATTCTATTATTAATACCTTCCCAGCCTAAACAAGACTTAGCAGCTTCCTTATTCATCATGAGCCCTGCTCCCTGTCTGTGTACCCCATCCTTCCTGCCTGAGTAAACAAATTCTATA
This sequence comes from Artemia sp. Qi Xiang Cuo, assembly GCF_049724085.1. Classification (NCBI taxonomy): domain Eukaryota; kingdom Metazoa; phylum Arthropoda; class Branchiopoda; order Anostraca; family Artemiidae; genus Artemia; species Artemia sp. Qi Xiang Cuo. The sequence goes on along the minus strand of NC_142802.1, from coordinate 74,339,129 downwards.
TCACCTATTTTCATGCTTCCTACCCCAGGGATATGATTTTCTGAAACTCCGAATAATTCCAGTTAGAATCGTCTGAGTTCGTCAGTCAAAATGTCAATACGATAGTCATTTTTTAATGTCGTAACATTCCAAGTTCCAATTTTCATGTTCTTTAAATCATTGAAATTTTTTTCTCCTAAGGAAAAGCAATTATACCGGATACCAGTGCAGGACGGGGATCACATATCTTCTCAAGTCTACACCGAAGTACTAAAGCCGGCTTATAACCGGACAGCAAGAAGTCCCTGGGGCCTTCATCAATGGAGGCTTTGTGCAATCCTGGGCCCATCTTGGTCACAACATGGTTTTCAGCACTTGGCAATGCTCTTCTATCAACAAGAGTCGAAATCCTGCACAGACAATCTCAAGCCTATTACCTCCGACTCATTATATTTTCATGTCTACAAATATTACGCTACTACGGGGAGGCAACCTGTAATAGATAAATTAGCTAGGAAGAGGTTTTTCAGCCCAAAGACACCCATCAAAACATACCAATCCCAGAAGAATTGTCCATTAGTCAGAATCCCGTGCGAATGCTGTGTCGTTTACTAGGCTATAATTTTCTCGTGGGGCGCCACTCCTCAAGTGGGAATAGAGTTGACCGCAAGGTCCCCAGTCTTGCAGGTACCCCGAAAAGGTCGAGGCAGCCCTTTGCAGAGGCAGTTGTCCATAGATCTGGATCTTACGCCCTGCCACAGTTGTCCTCCTATAGAGGATCCTCCCGCGATGGTGTTCTGCATCACCGTGCAATTTAACCCATTACTGGGGGAAGTTTTGCAACTCATGGAACTTGTGGACAAACCAGTGGGCCCTTTTGAGTGTACATTTGAGGGGCCTTCTTCCTCCTCCGCCTGTATTTATGACCCCGGGCAAGGGTGCCCCAGTTTCTATTATAGACCCCCAGGGACAAGGTCCCCCCTTGGTCCGTGCCTCCTATGGTGGTACCCTACATATCTGTAGGGCGTTCCCCTATCACCACCTGGGGACACGCTGAATTGCCTGGGGGAGGCCAGATAAACGGATCACTTTTGTTTTGCAAAGGCCATAACTCAGTGACATATTTAACTTACTACTTATAAATATACATAACTCACTGACTAGGCCTATATAAGTTATATACAGAAATATATAACTCAGTGACATATTTAACCTACTACTTATAAATATGTGTAACTCACTGACTAGGCCTTTATAAGTTATATACAGAAATATATAACTGACTGACATATTTAGCCTACTACTTATAAATATGTGTAACTCACTGACTAGGCATATAAGTTATATACAGAAATATATAACTCAGTGACATATTTAGCCTACTACTTAAAATATGTGTAACTCACTGACTAGGCCTATATAAGTTATATACAGAAATATTTAACTCAGTTACATATTTAGCCTACTACTTATAAATATGTGTAACTCACTGACTAGACCTATCTAAGTTATATACAGAAATATATAACTGAGTGACATATTTAGCCTACTACTTATAAATATGTGTAACTCACTGACTAGGTCTATATAAGTTATATACAGAAATATATAACTGAGTGACATATTTAGCCTACCACTTATAAATATGTGTAAGTCAATGATTAGCTATATAAGTTATATACAGAAATGTATAACTCAGTGACATATTTAACCTACTACTTATAAATATACATAACTCACTGACTAGGCCTATATAAGTTATATACAGAAATATATAACTCAGTAACATATTTAACCTGCTACTTATAAATATGTGTAACTCACTGACTAGGCCTATCTAAGTTATATACAGAAATATATAACTGAGTGACATATTTAACCTGCTACTTATAAATATGTGTAACTCACTGACTAGGCCTATATAAGTTATATACAGAAATATATAACTCAGTGACATATTTAGCCTACTACTTATAAATACGTGTAACTCACTGACTAGGCCTGTATAAGTTACATACAGAAATATATAACTCAGTGACATATTTATCCTACTACTTATAAATATGTGTAACTCATTGACTAGACCTATATAAGTTATATAGAGAATTATATAAATCAATGACATTTTTAGCCAACTACTTATAAATATGTGTAAATAACTTACTTGGCCTTTATAAGTTATATACAGAAATATATAACTCATTGACATATTTAGCCTACTACTTATAAATATGTGTAACTCACTGACTAGGCCTATATAAGTTATATACAGAATTGTAACAGTTTGTAAAAACTGAAAGCATTTCATGGGGATTGTTCTTATACACAATTAAAAAACATTTAATTTGTAACTTATTGTTTCTTTTTCTAGAATTATTCTATAAAATCTATCCACACTACAGTTTTCCATCCGATTTATCTCCTAAGCAATACTTAACTAAATACTAAACAATACTTAACAATACTAAAACGCCAATGACGCAGTAGGCTTTAGGCTTCTGCAGTGAGGCGATATCCAAACTCTTGTTTGTAGTTATTTTTATTCGATTCAAACTTGATTTGCATATTCAATTTAAGTTTCACTCGTTTTAAGATTTATTTATTCATTTACATTAATATATATTATATGTTTGTTCGCATCGATTGTTATTTAATTTCTGTTCGTTTTAAGTTTCATTTATACTTTAATAGCAAAATATTTGTTTCCGTTTTAAGCTTGATTTGTATATTCAATTTAAGCATTACTCGCTTTAAGATTTATTTATTCATTTATAATATAAATCGTTGGATGTTTTTTGCTATGATTGTTTATTTAATTTCTGTTCATTTTAGGTTTAATTTATTCTTTAATAGTAATTTCTGGTCGTGTTGAGTTTGAATTTTAACAGTTGTTTGTATCTACTGAGCTTGAGTTTAAAATGACCTTTACTTTTCTTTGAAAAACTTATTTTTCGGGCAGTTTTTTTTAGTTAATTTTTGTTCGTTTTTGATTGCAAAAAGTTTCAATGACAGGGGGGGGGGTGCTGACGGTCCAATTATTCTTGACTTTAAAAAATAGATCTAGAACTTTCAATTAAAATCGAATGAGGCTTTTTCCAAAGTCTATACGATTAACTCTTTGATAAAAACCTTATATATGGACAATAAACAGCTTGCATAACTTGTTGACAGTGATTGACAACAATGAATTGATTGAAAAAATAGCTTCAATAAGGGGGTTTAGACCATTTCACTTGCTGAGACAAAGGGATCACGACTGTTTGGAATTGACCTTAATATGATTTTGTGTGTCAAAGCAATTTTACATCTATCTCAGAGTATGTATTTTAACCTTATAATTGGATAATTATAAAAGATTTCCTAAGTATTCTTCCCATACAAAACCCCTTCCCATAAGTTAAAAACCCCCTTTAATAAGTTATGGCCCAGGGAATAACTTACAACGCCTACCCCCGGGCCCTGGTGGGCTGTGTCGACACCGGAGTTTTTATTATCACAACGTTGAACTATTTTAACAAAATGTCAATCTCAAAATTTTTATCTGATGCATTTAGGGCGTGGAGGAGGGGGGGGGGGCTAGTCACCCTCCACTTTTGACTCTTAAAAGGTGAACAAGAACTTTCAATTTTCATTCAAATGAGACCTCTCCAAAGTTTATACAACCATCCCTTCCATAAGAAATGATGGGAAGGATTCGGAGAATCCTTAAATTACAATTTTTACCCTGAGGGCTGTGGGGGAGTTGTCATCCTCACAGACCTAATTTCCAGAACTTAAAACTACGTTAAATAAAATGGCTGTCTCAAAATTTTGATTGGATGTGTTTGGGGAAAAGGTGGGCGTGAGAGGGGGATTAGTTGCCCTCAAATCACTTTCGACTATTAAAAAGGGCACTAGCCCTTTGAATTTCCAATCGAATGAGCCTTTTTTGAAGTTTTTACGACACCGCCTTCTATAAAAACCTCATATGCCCCCAGGGCACAACTTAAAACCCTTGCCCTGAGAGTTGTGGGGGATTGTCCTCCTTAAAAATATATTTTCTATCTGGAAATCAACTATGCTGAACAAAATGGTTATCTCAAAATTTTGATTGGATGTGTTTGGCGGAATGATGGGCGTGGGGGGTCTAGTTGCCCTCCAATGACTTTCGACTATTAAAAAAGGCACTATCCCTTTGAATTTCCAATCGAATGAGTCTTTTTTGAAGTTTCTACGACAACGCCTTCTATAAAAACCTTATATGCCCCCCGGTAATATCTTAAAACACTTGCCCTGAAGGTTGTGGGGGAGTGTCCTCCTCAAAAACATATTTTATATCCGGAAATCAACTACGCTGAACAAAATGACTATCTCAAAATGTTGATGGGATGTGTTTGGGGGAATGACAGGCGACGGGGGGGGGCTAGTTGCATTCCAGTCACTTTCGACAATTAAAAAGTGCAATAGCCCTTTAATTTCCAATTGAATGAGCCTGTTTTGAAGTTTCTACGACAACTCCTTCTATAAAAAAACCTTATATGCCCCCAGGGGATATCTTGAAACCCTTGCTCTGCGGGTTGTGGGGGAGTGTCCTCCTCAAAAACGTATTTTCTATCTGGAATCAACGACGCTGAACAAAATGTTTATCTCAAAATTTTGATTGGATGTGTTTGGGGAAATGATCGGTGTGGGGGGGGGGCTAGTTGAACTCCAATCACTTTTGACTATTAAAAGGGCACTAGCCCTTTAATTTCCAATCGAATGAGCCAGTTTGAAGTTTCTACGACAACGCCTTCTATATAAACCTTATATGCCCCCAGGGCATAACTTGAAACCCTTGCCCTGAGGGTCCTCCTCAAAAATATATTTTCTATCTGGAAATCAACTACGCTGAACAAAATGGCTCTCTCAAAATTTTGATTGGATGTGTTTGTGGGAATAATGGGCGTGAGGGGGGGGGGGGCGAGTTGCCCTTCAATCACTTTCGACTATTAAAAAGGGCGCTAGATTTTTGAATTTCCAATCGAATGAGCCTTTTTTGAAGTTTCTACGACAACGCCTTCTGTAAAAACCTTATATGCCCCCAGGGTATAAATTAAAACCCTTCCCCTGAGGGTTGTTGGGGAGTGTCCTCCTCAAAATATATTCTATCTGGAAATCAACTACGCTGAACAAAATGGCAATCTCAAAATTTTGATTGGATGTGTTTGGGGAAATGAATTCTTAAATTACAACTCTTGCCCTGAGGGCTGTGGGGGAGTAGTCATCCTCAAAGACCTAATTTCCAGAACTTAAAACTACGTTTAATAAAACGGATGTCTCAAAATTTTGATTGGATGTGTTTGGGGAAAAGGTGGGCGTGAGAGGGAGGTTAGTTGCCCTCAAATCACTTTCGACTATTAAAAAGGGCACTAGCACTTTGACTTTCCAATCGAAAGAGCCTTTTTTGAAGTTTCTTACGACAACGCCTTCTATAAAACCTTATAAGCCCCCAGGGCATAACTTAAAACCCTTGCCCTGAGAGTTGTGGGGGATTTTCCTACTCAAAAATATATATTCTTTCTGGAAATTAACTACGCTGAACAAAGTGGCTATCTCAGAATTTAGATTGGATGTGTTTGGGGGAATGATGGGCGTGGGGGGAGGCTAGTTGCCCTCCAATCACTTTCGACTATTAAAAAGGGCACTAGCCCTTTAATTTCCAATCGAATGAGCCTGTTTTGAAGTTTTTTACGACAACGCCTTCTATAAAAACATTATATGCCCCCAGGGCATGAATTAAAACCCTTGCCCTGAGGATTGTGTGGGAGTGTCCTCCTCAAAAATATATTTTCTATGTAGAAAGCCACTACGCTGAACAAATGGCTATTTCAAAATTTTGATTGGATGTATTTGGGGAAATCATGGGCTTGGGGAGGAGGGGGGCTAGTTGCACTTCAATCACTTTCTACTATTAAAAAAGGATCTAGTCCTTTAATGTCCAGTCGAATGAGCCTGATTTGAAGTTTCTAAGACAAAGCCTTCTATAGAAACCTTATATGTCCCCAAGGCATAACTGAAAACCCTTGCCCTGAGGGTTGTGGGGGAGTGTCCTCCTCAAAAATATAATTTCTATTTGGAAATAAACTATGCTGAACAAAATGGCTATCTCAAAATTTTGATTCGATGTTTTTGGGAAAAATGATGGGCGTGGGGGGGGGGGGTTAGTTACACTCCAATCACTTTCGACTATTAAAAAGGGCACTAGTCCTTTAATTTCCAATCGATTGAGCCTGTTTTGAAGTTTCTACGACAACGCCTTCTATAAAAACCTTATATGCCCCCAGGGCATAACTTAAAACCCTTGCTCTAAGGGTTGTGTGTGAGTGTTATCCTAAAAAATACATTTTCTATCTGGAAATCAACTACGCTGAATATAATGAATGTCTCCACACTTTTATTGGAAGTGTTCGGGGAAATGTTTGGCTTGGGGGGGGATAGTTACCCTCCAATCACTTTCGACTATTAAAAAGGGCACTAGAAATCTCGATTTCCAATCGAATGAGCCCCCTTTTAAGATTCTAAGACGACCCCTTCCATATGAAGTACCTCTGGGAAAAAAAATAATTAATTAAATAATAATAAAACATTGGAGCCGTATGGCCTTTACTATAGGCAACGCTACAGTGTTGCCTCTGATCTTCTTTTTTTCGGGCCACACCAACCATTAACATAACAAATTGATTATTTGGTGAAACAATTTTCCATTTAAAAGATTCAAAATTGCCTTTTTTAGGATGCCAATAAGGCAAGCACTTGGTCGTTCGGGCCGAACCCATGCTTCTATCCTGCGATTAAAATGTTTTGACTCAGAGCCAAATACATTTCCAATACTCTCTTAGTATTCACTTTTCGGGGCATGGTTGACATGCCCCATAAAATAACAAGGGAGAAATATAGCTTTTTACTTAGCAGTCTACTGCTATTGCTTACACTATGAAGACACAAGGGCTGCAGTAAGATATTTTTGCTTGTCAATTTTATACCCCTTGAAAAAGCCAAAAAGAAGTCTGACAGCAAAGCTTGACTAGAAACTTAGAAACTCATTTTTGAAATATTAGTGAGGGTAGCACCTCCTGCTCAGCATTTTCATTACAAGATTATGACGAAAAGATTGCTACACCTGTTTTTCATTTTATCAAGTTATGTGTATGTATAATTTGTAGTAACATCTTAGGGGGTAGAGGGGAGGTGATAGTACGTCGCATATCATTTACATGCCTATAACACGTGCAATCTTCTCGGGAAGGAGAAACCCAAAAAGGCCGTGTGGGTAGGGGTGTAGGGATGGTGGTGCTCAGAGAATAGTTTTATATTATTTATATTATGGATTGCTTGGAAAAGGATATTATATTTACACATTTATATTTATATATTGATTAGTAAAAGTTGGATTTTAGTGAAAACCTGATGTAAAAATAATCGGTTTAAGGCTAGTTTTTTTCCAATCAACATAAAATAATCCAATGATATGGTGCGAGAAGACGAAGTTATTCGTACTTTCTGGCTTACTTCTCAGCTTTGATTTATTTACGCCAGTTCAGGACATGCAGAACCATAAATATGAGCAAACAGCCATGTACTGATGATTTTTTTTGGAGGAGGACATTTGAATAAACATGAAAGCTATATGTCAAAATTAGTGAAGTTTGTGACAAGTCGTAAGTCCTAAAATTTAACGAAAGGGGCAGGCGACTGAAATTAAATAGCCCTACTTTTTCAAATCTGATTGCTTCTCTTTTGCTGCTGTATGCAACTATAATTCAGTAGAAGGAACAGAAAGTATTTGAGCAAGAATATCTTTTACAAGTAAACCCTCTGCTTCTTTGTGCACTTACCATCATCGTAGTCTGGAGGTAAGATGCGATCCATCTGTGTAAGAGATCTTCCCATATTAGGTGCCTTTAAATTGTTGCAGCTTCCATCTGCACTGCGATACCTATTGTAGTAACACTCCGGCTCTAGCAGACATGTATTTGCTAAGGCCGATCCTTCGACTTTAATTGTCTGTGTTACTTTACCAGCCATATCGTTGGATAAGTTTAGCCTGCAAAAAAATATCAAGCTTTTAGTTTTCCTTTATCTCATTGTTTTTTTTTTTTTTTTTTTTTTTTTTTTTTTTTTTTTTTTGCACCTGTTGCTACAGT